>NC_048604.1:3726746-3861746 GCF_003668045.3 Cricetulus griseus
TAGGTATTGTGTTCATACAGCTCTTTTAAAAGTGTAATGTATAATTAAATACAGATTATAGATAGTTACATATAATACTCAAAACTTACAGTTATGTTAGTTAGATTTTCTAGATATACAGAGATATATTTCATATGGATAGATATTCTTCAAACCTTTCAAAGACCTACAGCATATTGCATTTTAAATGGTTTATTAGGGTTTTTCATGACAAAGAGACACAACTGCTCCTGGCAACACCAATTATGTCACAGAAGAAGATGGACATCAAAGAATCTCATTATGGAGCTTTCTTCAACATGGCAGAACTAGCCATTTGGGCAAGAAGCTGCTCTTTGCCTGGACTGTCTGACTGTATGCTATATAAACTGGACATGCAGGATCCACAGGGAAGTGGCTGATGACCTTGCCAAAGCAAGATGGGACAGTCCTTCAGGGTTTCTGCTTCATGGAAGAGTCTGCCAGACAATCTGCAGGGCACAGAGAAAAATGACTGACAGACTGCCAGTACAGGTGGGACAGTTTCAAATTTTCTGCCTCACTGAAAAGTCTGCCAGACATACTAGGCCTGCAGGCTGAAGATGGATGCCCCAACATTACAGAAGTACTTCAGGTGACTGTCCAGGCAGTGAGATGTCTCTCAATTCTAGAGTTTATGTTCTAGAGTTTATATATTATCCTTCTGTGATTTTTTGATGGAGTTGAAGACAAATAATTATGCTTATGGTTTTCCTTAGTTATGAAAAAAGATTAAGTTACACGTAGAACTTAGACTCACAAAGATAGGATAGATGATAGAATATTTAATTTAAATTTTGCCAAATGTTAATGGACTAAATATTGTTAATTATATATGTATAAAATGTAATATATATATATATATATATATATATATATATATATATATTATGTTAGTTAAAACCTTTCTTTTTATTTAGACAGAAAAAAGGAGATGGTAGGGAATGTCCTTCTGTATGCTGTCGATACATGTTTCTCTTATTGGTTGATGAATAAAACACTGATTGGCCAGTAGCCAGGCAGGAAATATAGGAGGAGCTACCAGATGAGGAGAATTCTGGGGAGAGGATGCAGACAGGGACTGCAAGAGAGACACCATGTAGCTGCTGAAGGAGTAACCTGCTGGAGCATTCTCTGGTAAAATAAGGCCAGGTAGAAATAAATAGATTAATAGTTATAGGCTAATAATTAAGAGAGTGCTAGCCAATAAGAAGCCTAAGCCATCAGCCAAACAGTTTATAATTAATATAAATCTCTGTTTATTTGGGGCTGAAGGGCATCAGGACAAGGCTGGACAGAAACTCTGACCACATATGATATATAACATGATGAAAAAAATTAAGAAAAATTTTAGCAAGGTAAGTGTATTCAACACATTTTTTTAAAAGAATAACACCTTTCTTAAATATTAGCAATAATGAGTTATTATAATGGAAATGCTATGGAGAGCTTCAAGCAAGAGAGTGGTATGACAGGCTTCATGGGGATCACTTTGGGTGCTGTATAGATTGTGGAACTACAAGACTCACTAAAGACCATAAGACTTTCTAAGGTGACAAAAGTTGCTGGGAATGGTAGCACAGCCCTTTAATCCAAGCACTCCAGAGGAGGTAGAAGTAGGTGGAACTCTGTGAATTCCAGGCCAGCCTGGTCTACAGAATGAATTCCAGACCAGCCATAGTTATACAGTGACCCATTGTCTCAAAGAAATGTTGCAAAAGTAGCAGTAACACACATGAAGGATAATGATGGCTATTTGGAGACACAGTACAGAAGGATTCTAGATGAAATTTGGAGGCAGGCAGAGCCAAAAGGATCTACCTTTTACTTGGCTGTTGGGAGTTGAAGAATAGAAAGTAGCCAGAAATATCCTATGTATATTATTTTTCTCGTGTTGCCTAACTAAGTGCCACCAACTGAGTATCTGTATGTATTAGTTTGGGTCATTGTAATAAAATACCATAGACTTTGTGACTTAATCATAGTATGCTTTCTCAAACTTCTGAAAGTTAGAATTCTATAGTGATTGTGTCTACAAATGTCATTCCTGATTAGGGTTTTTAGCCAGCACCACACTTCTGTATTAATATGACTTTCTTCTGTGCACACCCTACTTACCTTTCTTCTGGCATCAATTAACTTTAATTACCTCCTCAAAGATACTGATCTGAATATGGTAGCATTTGAAGTTAATTTTGACTTACAAATGGGAGGTTCAAAATTTAGTCCATGATAGTGGCTTTGTGTGCGAGGAATGTGTTGTGTTGCAGTTCAAGTCTTAGATCACAGTTTTCATCATGTTGATTGTTGTGAGGGTGTGTGAGATACTCCACTCCTTGTTTCTTCCAACAATTCATAAGTCTTTTTGGTTGCCTCTTTTAATTTAAATTTTATTGATTCTTTGAGAATTTCATTTCATGTACCACAATCCCACTCCTTTCCCAGTTTCTTCATATAACTGCCACTCACCCCTGTAGCACCCCCACAAAAGGAAAATCTTTAAAAATTAATTTAAAACACCACTTTTCCCTCCATGTTTCCCACCTTGCCAACACCTAATTCATAAGTTTGATTTGTATGTTATTATGAATATTGTGAGAAAAAAAACTCATGATTTCCTGTGCAAGATGGGAATGATCCCTTTGTCCATCATATTTACATTGTCCATGATACCTGCCAAATCATCAGGAATAATGACACAAAAAGGCACCAGGGCAGAAAACATGGAAGGACAGATAGATGCTGCTACTGTATAGCAACATTTCAGGAACATAGATAACATCTCCCTCTCTCCCTCTCTTTCTCTCTTTCTCTCTCTCTCTCTCTCTCTCTCTCTCTCTCTCTCTCTCTCTCACACACACACACACACACACACACAACACACACACACACACAGCTTTTCTTTGTTTTATAAGGTTTATTTAATTTGTGTGTGTGTGTGTGTGTGTGTGTGTGTGTGTGTGTGTGTGTGTGTTTGTAGGTGAGAGTATAGACCAGAGAAGTGTGTTACAGGCAGCTGTGAGCCACTCAATATGAGTGATAGCAACTGAACTTGCTCCATTTTTTTGTTGTTTATAGCAAGATACCATAAAGTGCACAAGTTACAAAGAAAGCAGTCTAATTCGGGTCATATTTTTGCTGCAAAGGCGAGGAAATGAATTCTGATCTTGCTGATAGAGTCTTAAGGCAGTAAAGGGATGAATTGGTAAGATGTGGGGAATGCTCACATTTGAGCATATTCACACTGCATCTCCTCCCTACGTCCAAATGGATCAAAGACCTCAACAAAAATACAGCCAGACTAAACCTATTAGAAGAAGTGGGAAATACCCTTGAATTAATTAGTACAGGAGACCACTTCCTGAACATTACACCAGTATCACAGACACTGAGGTCAACAATTAATAAATGGGACCTCCTGAAACTGAGAAGCTTCTGTAAGGTAAAGGACACAGTCAGCAAGACAAAACGGCAGCCCACAGACTGGGAAAAGATATTCAACAACCCCACATCTGACAGAGGGCTGATCTCCAAAATATACAAAGAACTCAAGAAGCTAGGCTCTAAAATACCAAACAACCCAATTAAAAAGTGGGGCAAAGAACTAAATAGAGAATTCTCAATAGAGGAATCTAAAACAGCTGAAAGACGCAGAAGAAAATGTTCAACATCCTTAACCATCAGGGAAATGCAAATCAAAACAACTCCTTACTCCTTAGAATGGCTAAAATCTTACTCCTGTTAGAATGGCTAAAATCAAAAACACCAATGACAGTTTCTGCTGGAGAGGATGTGGAGAAAGGGAACACTCCTCCACTGCTGGTGGGAGTGCCAACTTGTACAGCCACTTTGAAAATCAGTATGGCAACTCCTCAGGAAAATGGGAATCAATATACCACAAGATCCAGCAATTCCACTCTTAGGCATATACCCAAAAGATGCATATACATATAACAAGGACATCTGTTCAACCATGTTCATAGCAGCACTATTCATAATAGCCAGAACCTGGAAGCAACCTAGATGCCCCTCAACTGAAGAATAGATAGAGAAAATGTGGTACATTTATACAATGGAGTACTACTCAGCAGAAAAAAAACCAATGGAATCTTGAAATTTGCAAGAAAATGGATGGAACTAGAAGAAACCATTCTGAGCGAGGTAACCCAATCACAAAATTACAAACGTGATATGTACTCACTCAGATGTGGATTTTAGACATCGAGTAAAGGAATACCAGCCTACAATCCACACTGCCAGAGAAGCTAGTAAACAAGGAGGACCCTAAGAGAGACATACATGGTCCCCTGGAGAAGGGGAAAGGGACAAGATCCCCTGAGCAAATTGGGAGCATGGGAAGAGGGGGGAGGGAGCTAGGAGAATGAGAAGGGGAGAAGAGGAGGGGTGAGGAGGACATGAGGGAGCAGAAAGGTTGAGTCAGGGGAAGAATAGAAGAAAACAAGAATGGAGATACCATAATAGAGGGAGACATTTTAGGTTTACAAAGAAATCAGGCACTAGGGAAATGTCTGGAGATCTACAAAGATGACACCAGCTAACAATCTAAGCAACAGAGGAGAGGCTACCTTAAATGCCCTCCCCTGATAATGAGATTGATGACTGACTTGTATGCCACCTGATAGCCCTCATCCAGCAGCTAGTGGAAGTAGAAGCAGACACCCACAGCTAATCACCAAACTGAATTGGAATCCAGTTGCAGAGAAGAACCAGTGATGGGCAAAGGGGTCCAGACCAGGCTGGTGAAACCCACAGAAACAGCTGACCTGTACAACAAGGAACTCCTGGTCCCCAGACTGATAGCTGGGATACCATCTTGGGATTTATCCAGACCCAAGGAACATGGGTTTCAGTGAGAAAACCTCGGAAATCTATGGGACCTCCTGTAGTAGTTCAGTACTTATCCCTAGCATAGGTGTGCACTTTGGGAGCCCATTCCACATAGAGTGATACTCCCTGATCCAAGACACTTGGGGGTGGGCCTAGGCCCTATCCCAAAGATATGGTAGACTCTGATGACCCTCTATGTAAGGCCTCACCCTCCCTGGGGAGCAGAAAAGATTTGTGAAAGGTAGGGTTTTATTGGGAGGGGTGGTATGGGAGGAGGGGAGGGAGGGTGAACTGGGATTGACATGTAAAACAATATTGTTTCTAATTCAATTAGAATATTAAAAAATAATGAAATCACAATATTCACCAACAGTTTAAACCCTGATGAGTTTATCTAATACTAATCACCTCACAAAGTCCCCTTCCCTAAACACCATATTAAATTAGGCTTCCATTCCTTATACTTCACAATGAGCAATAAATTTCAACAAAATGTATCTTTGGGAACAGAAAAACCATACTGATTCCATAGCAACTATTGTCCAAGATTTCATGAATATGTTGTAGGTGTTCAGCAGTGGATAGAGGAATGCTATTGAGATACAGTGACCTGGTTTTCAAACAAGACCAAATTCCAACATACTGGGGCCTAGTATTTTACACAGGAATATTGTAAATATACTATTAAATCCAAAACACCACATTTCTAGCTAATGTAACTAAAAAGATGGCAGTTCTATCCACTGAAAGATGCAGGATAATTGCAGGTGTTGAACTTTGATTCCATGCAGAGTATAACTGAACGACCACAAAGGTATTTATATTTTAGGGTAAAATGTAAATATCTACAAGCATTAGTCTTTATTAAGTAAAGTGTGTGTGTGTGTGTGTGTGTGTGTGTGTGTGTGTGTGTGTGTGTGTGTGTGTGCGTGCACATGCGTGTGCTCACCTAGGATGTAAAAGGATTTATTTAAATCTAAATTCCAGTTCTATCCTTCAGTATTGAGAGGAACAGTCAGCAAGGAAGATTAACAAGGAGATGCTTGTGAGACACAAGCGATGGGAAACAGAGGTAAGGAATGAAGAACCCAGAGAAGGGAATGGTTGGAAAATGAATCAAAATTGCCACAATCCATAGAACATGGGAGTGCTAATTTTCAATCTCTTTGATAAGAGCTGTTTCCATGGAGTTGTAGGCACCAGGGCTGCACATGTGTGTTAAGGAGTATTCTGGGCAGTGAGAGATAAGTTGATGAAGAAAGGGGCCTAGAAATGGAGCAGAAAACAGTGGTGCTTGCTAGAGGGGAACACATGGAAGTTGAGTTTTAAGGTGAGGGATGTTAACACCATGCTTACATGCTGATGGGACTGGTAGAGTAGAAAGGAGGAATTTAATGATGATACAGAGAGAGTTAAATACAATGGGATGAGATCCAGAACATAGATAACAATATCACTGTTAGGAAGGAAACTTCTATTTTAGCATGAGGAAAGGTTAGATACAGAGAAAGGCAAAAGAAGCCCCAATGAAAAGATTCTGAAGCAATTTCTGCTCAATCCTTCTGACATCCAAATTGAAAATAAGGAAGCAAAGACACAGGGAGCCTGAGAAAACAAACTGGCAGTCTAGGCATAGGACTGGGGTGATATAAAAAAACATGAATATCCTGAGCAGGGAAGAGTGCCTAGGTGAGAATGCTGTAGGTTGTGAGTCTATAGGGTGTGTGATTTATCCATCAAATTTTGTGATTCTCTCTCATCGCATGGAGACTTGGAGAGCAGAAGGATGAGTTCATCCAATATTGGTTACTTTCTTTTTGATCAACTGCAGCACAGGCCAGGAGGCAAAGGAGTGACTATGGTAAGAGAACAGAATGTCTGAAAAGGTTGAGAACACACCACACAGGAAATGTTAACTGAAGAGGTCATCAAAAGGGCCACTGAAGAGCTGCAATACTGCACCTGTGCACTAAGGGGCAAAAGATGACAGGAAATTAGTCTGGCCACACCCCATCTGGCTTGGGGCTCTTGTGTCCAAAGTATCTTTGGCCTTGCTGTCCACCCTAAGCAACCCTAGAACTTCAAGTGCATGGAGATGCCAACTGAGCTGGAGCCAATGCTGACATCACACAATGGCTGATGTGTGGTGTGTCTGATGTGTGGTGTGGTATGGTGTGGTGAGCAAGAGCAAAAGAAACTATGAGCTTCAAGAAACAAGAACCTTCTTCATTTACACCTGCCTTGTGCTCCTGGTTCATGTGTAGGTTTGGGGCAGGACTCTAACACCAAAGTAATCACAGAAAAGAGACACTGAGTTTTTGGGGGGCACCCCAAGCTATGGGAAGCTGGTGTGAAGAAGAAACCTAATGTATATGATGGCCTTAAAAAGACATCAGACCTTTTCCCTGAGATTGGGAACATGATATGTAACATCATGAGCTGGCCTAGACCCCAGGCACTCTTATAACCAAATGTGTAGTCTTCCAAAAGTGTTCTTGCTGAAGGGGGCAGCCATTAGCTAGCAAATCTTCCTTAATGTCTCATTGCCAAGCCTAAGATGAATTTGGGTAGATGAGACAGTATAAACTCTACTCCTCATTCTTGTCTTTATCTCCTCATTCATTTACTCTTTACCTGTCCCTTCCTGCATGTCAGAAGAGGAGACAAACAGACATGTTCTCTGATTTTTAACCATCTTAATGTTGGGACCCTTTACTACATTCCCTCATGCTGTAGTAATCCCCAACCATAAAATTATTTTCATTACTACTTCATAATGGTAATTTTGCTACTGCTGCTAATTGCAGTGTAAATATCTGTGTTTTCTGATGGTCTTAGGTGACCTTTTTGTGAAAGGGTTGTTCTACCTCCAGAGGGGTCATGGCCCACAGATTGAGAGGCACTGTCCTAGGTGACTGATAGGAGGGAAGGGAGGAGTCATACAGATATCTGAGTATTGTCTCAGTGACGGAGAGGCTGGGAAGGGCTGTTTCGGTGAGAAGAAATTATAGTGATTAGAGGAGGGAACCAAGAAAGAAGACCCAACTGGACCAAGAAAATAGAAGGGAAGTGTAACCACTTTGGAGGGGCTGGTCTTCCAACATGCCTATCCTTGCACAGGATCACTGCCTGCTCTATGCCTTCATAAGCACTTAGGAGGAGACCACAGGCTGACATAGAGATGACGAATTTGTTCATCTGTTCCTTGTTTCCAGGATACTGGAGAGCTTTGGGATACAGATGAAGTCCTTGCTGCCAAGCAACTGTTATTCTCACCCCTGCAATTCCATGAGTCAACAAAGGGATTCATTCACAGGTGGTCCAGGTGAAAAGTCAAAGTGCTGCCTTGGTTCTCCACCCTAAATCCCAGATGGACATTGGTGGACACTGGCCATTGGCCAGTAAGAAAATGTGGACTAGGAGAGCAGCACTAAACCAGGAAACCGCATCACCTGTCTTGGGGAATTTACTGTGAATAAGTATCCTACATATACTTGCCTAGCAGACCACATGCCCAAAGACTCAGGTTTAAATCATCCCATGATGATGGCTCTCACTTAAAACCTAGAGCCTGTTTCCTTGCTGGAGTCATGCCCCCACACACAGTCATATGAATTTCCAGCTCCTCTCCCATACCTGCCCCACAGGTTGGCCTTGAATTACACAAATACTTAAATTCGGTGTTCCAAATACTGCAATTTGTCTGTCCTGTCTGCTGACCTTTGCATCTCTGCATTTGACATGTTTTGATTCTGTAGGGTTGTGGGCTTTGTTTCATCAACAAAGTGACTATGTGGTCAATTACCCTTTGACTTTTGGGGTCAGGGCCTCCATCTAGGCAGGAAACATCCATGGCTCCAGAAGTTTCAGGGGTCTTGGCATTTAACTGTCATTGCCAGTCTCTCACCCATTCACTACCCCCATCTCTCTGCAGTGTCAGGACTTGTGTGTGCCATGGAGAAATTCCCAGAAGCTGATTGTAATCATCAAACTGTTGGTAGTGTATTGAGTTGTCTCATCTACCACTTACCTCCCTTGTTTCTTCAAACTATAGCTATTGAAGGAGCCAGAACTCTGATGTCAGAGAAAGCCCAAGGAAGGGATGCCCAGTTACTGGCTAGGTACACTTGAGCCAGATAGACTGAGTAGAAGTGAAACACTTTCTTGCCAGATCTTCCCAACTTCTGTGCAGTGGTTCCAGCCATTCCTGATTTACCACTTGCTCGTCTCAAGCAACCTGTTTTCTTTGTGAAACATTTTCTTGGTGTTGATTAAACACAGAATTTACAAAGACCTTGAATATTTGTGGAAATCCCGTTAAGTTCTGCAAGGCTCTGAGTTATGGGGGTCATGGGGACATCTAAGATCTGTTCCAACCTCTACGCATTGTGAGGCAGTTTAGTAAAGGTAATGATGCACAAACAGCAGGTACTGAACAGAGTCAAGGATGCTTCAAGAGATCAAGGGGCCTCTTCCCAAATGAGTTCTGCATTGTGGGAAAGACTTGAAGATGCAGAGACAGAAGGGAAGGACTTTGTGGTGTTTAGAATACTGACAATGCATGAAGGCAAAAAGGTACAAAATTTTTGTATCAAACCCAATGGTTCATTGAAGCTGAAGGCAGAGTGTATGGTGTGAAGAAAGAAACAACTAGAGAGGTAAGGAAAGGATAGGAGCAATAGGGAGAACTTGGATTGTGCTGGATAAGAATAGATCACACAGCAGTGCATTTCTTACACATTAATGCTGAAAAGCCCATTTAAAGTCACCTGTGGCATATTTAATCCTACACTAGCTCTGAACTTGAGATTTTTTAATTTGATGTTTGAAAATGAATAAAATATATTTTGATCAATCTGCCCAACTTATCCCCTCTATCTCCCCACATTACCCTCCCTACTACCATTCCCCCACCAATTTCACATACTCATTAAAAAATCCACTGAGTATCTTTAGTTCAGCCAGTGTGTACATGGGTGTAGGGCCATTCACTGGAACATGGACAGCTTTGAGAGGCCAGATCCCCAAAAAAGAAAAACCCAACTTGCCTTCTCTGTTATTTTTTGTGAGTGGTGTTTGAGGTTGAAAGCCTTGGGGTCACTCAGTGGTGATGTATACTTGGGGTAGTGAGAGTAGTCCTGGCTCAGCTAGGGCAACGTGAGGTTTCTGATCAATGAATCCTCCATCAGGCTAGCAGGCTCTTGCTTCAGTTACCCAGAAATCAAGTGCCAGAGAGCCTGAAGTGAGGGCTGTCAGTAAAGTGCACAAACACTCAGCACAGGCATTCATCTGATAGTGTTAGAGGGAGGAAAAGGGCTTCAACCGCACCAGGGGCTCAGGGGTCAGTCTTCAGATGGCTTGAGATCACAGTAGGTAAAACATATGCACAGCTCAGTCAGGGTGAACAGTATTTTCATGCTAGAATGTTCCAAGGCTACTTTCCCTTTCATTGTCAAGATACAGTTGACAAAATTGCTCAATACATAGCACTGGGTATTATCTGGTGCTATATTGTGTGGTGTGAAGAGTTGAGGAAGGGTGTGGACTGAGGCTGAGTTATAATAACACTCTTCCTTTTTTATTATAAAATGCATTTAGAAACAGGAATGTCTATAAATGTTTGATGCCACAAAAAACTTATGGTTATGCAGCTGTAAGTCTGTGAATGGAATGTTGCATTATATACACACCAAGCCTTGTCCTGTCTACATGGGAATGAGCAGGTGTGGGATTACAGTGACTGTCAAGAAGCTCTGGTGTGTATCATCCTTTCACCTCCACAAGCCACATAGAAATGCAACTCCTGAGTTTTCCAAGACAGGGGAATTGAACTTGGTCTCATGCTGAGAAAATAAATAAATTCAAACTGACTCTACCACCCAAGGGTCTCACAGGGTTATAGTAAGGCGCTTCATCTTGGGGCCACCTTATTGATACTGTTGCTAGGAGCAGAGAAGCACAGGAGAGGTGATGGGGAATTTACTATATGTATGTTTATCTTTTTGATTGTTAAATAAAATACTGTTTGGCCAATGAGACAGCAAGTAGACGGGACTAGGAGTCAAAGAGGATTCTGGGAACATTGGTATAGATTTTCATTTATTGATACAACTGTAAGGTCAATTTTGTGATATGTATATGTCTCCTCTTGTTTAGGTATTGTGTTTATACAGATCTTTTACCTATAATAGTCAGAACTTATAATTAGGTTAGTTAGGTATTCTAGATATATAGAGATATATTTAAGATGGTTAGGTATTCTTCAAACCTTTCAAAGACCTACAGACATATGGCATTTAAATGGTTTAGGGTTTTTCTTGGCAGTGAGACACAACTACTCCTGGCACACCAATTATGTCAGAAAGGAAGATGGGCATCCAAGAAACTCATTATGGAGTTTGCTTTCAACATGGCAAGATTAGCCATTTGGGCAAGAAACTCATTATGGAGTTTGCTTTCAACATGGCAAGATTAGCCATTTGGGCAAGAAACTGCTCTTGCCTGGACTGTTTGTTGCTGTATAAACTGGACATGCAGGACCCACAAGAAAGTGACTGCTGAACTTACAAAACAAGACAGTACTAAAGGGTTCCTGTTAAAATGGAGAAGTGTGCCAGACACACTGTGGCCTATGGGCTGAAGATGGATGCCCCAACGTTACAGAGGAACTTTGGGTGACTGTCCAGGTAGAGAGATGTCTCTGTCAATTCTAGAGTTTATATATTATCCTTCTATGGTCTTTGATAGAGTTGAAGATAGATAATTATGGTTATAGTTTTCCTCAGTTATTATAAAAGATAAGTTATCTTTCTTTTTATTTAGACAGAAAAGAGGAGATGATGGGGAATGTACTGTGTATGTTCATCTTATTGTTAAATAAAATACTGTTTGGCCAATGAGACAGCAAGTAGTCGGGACTAGGAGTCAAAGAGGATTCTGGAAAATGTAATAGAGAAGTGACGATCCAGACAGGAAATGACATAGCAAGGAGACTCATATTTAAAGAAGAAGAAACAGGAAGAGTACCTCTTTTCCCGTTCGCCTCCTCCAGCGTCAGGATGTGAGCCACCGGCAAGGAGGGACGCCAATAAGGCATCCGATAAGATAAGTCTTATAAAATATATAGATTTATGATAATTGAGACTGAGCTAATAGATGAGGAATCCTAGTCATTGGCCAAGAGCTTTAAACCTAATACAAGTTTCCGTGTATTTATTTGGGCCTAACTCGGGCAGGCAGCTAGAGTAAAGCTCACACGTGGCGGTGGGGCTCAGCATCTTTTGGCAGAAAAATTTGTTGTAACAGAGAGGGGATCACAGATGCCTCCTTTGAATCTTGGGGCTACTGAATACTGTGTTGGGGGCTGCACCGGAAGGCTGAAGCCTGGACCTTCCTTTTCAGGCTCTCCAATCTAGAGAGTTTTGCAGTTGTTCTGTAGTGTGTGTAGGGGGTTGCGTTACTGAATCACCATGTCAGGCCAGTCCCAGCTGTTGAACCCTGTGATCACAAACTCCAAAGAACTTCTCTGTGCTTCTACTTCCCCTCAACTGATAAGGGCTGAGCATATAGAGTGAAGGAAACAGCTAAACCTGGAAACTTTAACATGTCAGCATTACCCAGCAACCTAACAATGTGACAGCAACTGTGTTCAACCATTCCAGGGCTGCTCAAGAAGGTTGCCATCAAGACCAGCCACATCATAAACAGTGATGTCAAGCAGTCATCCCTACAGGTGGCTTCCAAACTCCTAAGCTACCCGTGCCTCTCCCTAAGACTTGCTCAAACTTAGTGCTTCATTTAGCAATCCTATGCTCTCTGGTGAAAGTGCTCTGTTCTCCAAAATTCTATTCTCCAGCTGTAGATCAAGGAACTAAAATGAATTTCCAAATGAAGAGCTTTACCTATGATTGTGAGAACTATGACTGCTGTCCAGAGACCCACTGAGTAAACTTCAAAGTCACACAGGTACCAGGGTAGTTGAGTAGCTATCAAAAGTCCATGTGTCACTAACATCCTTCTGCTGTCCTCAGGACCATAATCACCTCTGAAAGATCTCATTTCCAAATCCATCACATTGGAGGTTATGGCTTCTGATGAATTTAGGGCACACACAAATCCTTTTATAACACACTGGTATAAACCATGTGGTCTGAGGACTGTCATAGCACTCTTGGTTGTTTCCTTTGCTTCCTTAAAATAACAGTTCTCTGTCTTCCAAGAGACATAGGATTATTTCTGGTGGAGTTATCCATGCCCTGAACCTTCCCACTTCCACCAATGTGAAGACAGTGGGGGAATATGTGCTCCTTGGTGCTAGATCAATGAGCAAAATCACCTTTTTGAATGCAGTGCTGGGGAGATGACCCCTGGAGCACACTGGCCAACCAGTCTAAACTAATTATGGGCTCCAGGTTCGGTGGTAGACCCTGTCTTAAAAAGTAATATGGAGAAAACACACACACACACACACACACACACACACACACACACACACACACACACACACACACAGGCAAACTAAGCAAACAAAAAGGCTGCAGACAGGAGAGGGGAGCTTATATTCATAGTCACACAGGATAGTAGCAAATAGGCTGATATGCTAGGAACAGGCACTGCATAAGATGTTTAGCTCTAGAACACTGGCTCTTCATCAGGACATAGGCATGGATCCACCAAGTCAGTAATATTCCTAGGATCTCAAAGTCAACCACAACGTCACAAGGCTTGTAGTAAAGCACAGTGTTTATTACGCAAAGATGTATCTTATTTTGAGCAGATATTAATTTCTCACAATTGAATACCTATTCAACATATGTTATCCAATGTAACATGGTTATAGGGGTACAGAAGAGAGGTAGGAATAAGTCAAGATTAAGGCCCCAGAATTTGGTGGAAAGGCATGATGGAATGGCCTTTCCTATATTGCAAACTGCTGTGGAATTTTTCATTTTGTTAAAAAAATCTGAAATTATGCTCATTGAAGTCAGCTTGCCACATGAACTATTGTGGGACAAGAAAGGGCTAGTGAATACTTGTTCTCACACCCAATGTTGGTTGTGACAGTTTGCTTCTGCAGCAACATTTCCAATAAACTGACTATGCTTTAAAATAACTAGAAACTCAATTTGTGAGTAGAGAAAAAATAATCCACCCCCCTCCCACAAAGGATTGCCCAATTTGTATATCCCTTTCCCACACAGACCATGGTGGTCTGTCTACTGCTTCATCTTCCCCTCATGGATGAGGATCGATGTCCTCTTCAGTCAGAAAATAACCAGAATTGCCTTGATTAGGGTGCACAAAGTGAGGCCCATCTTCTCTTCGGTAGTCAGAAGAGACAAACTGTAAAAAAAGAGGGGGTGGTAAAGTAAAAATATTTTGCAAGAGTTCTTTGTTCCTTTTTGTGGTAGTTGGAGAATCCCTTTATTTCAAACTAGCAAGCACCTGACAAATGTTTTGTAGTAAGGGCTTACAGGGTACTAGCAGGAGAGAGAGAACTGGGAAAGATGTGAGGCCTGTCCTATTCTTTCTGCCAGCTGCCTCTTGGCTTATTGGCAGTCCCAATAACTCACAATTTACTTTTAAGCTGCAGCATGTGTTTCTGACCCTTCACTTTTCTACAGTCAGACCTAGCCAAAATCCACCTTTAGCCTTGGACTTGTATTTCCACATTTATACAGTGGAAGGAGAGGTGTCAGCTCCCACTAGGGAGTGGAGGAGGTTAAGTACAAAGGCACTGTTACAAAGATGTCAGTTGTGGGACTCTTTTGACTGTATTTTGAAGTGATACAGGACCCAGTAAGTGGAACCAAATGTGGTGAATGAGAAAAAAAATGGAGCAGGCCTTGGGCTTCAATCTGGGCAGACAGCTGAAGATTAGGGCATTTATGGTAGGAGTAACCAGAAAACAAAGAGCTGAGTTAGAGTAATATGGCCTTGTGGCGAAGCCCTTGATGCTCCTACTCTATGTCTCTTTCAATGAGAAAGCTATCTGAAACCCTAACTTCACTGACTTGGTCTATCATTTCAACTTGGTGACAACTCAACCATTAGGGCCCCATTCAAGAGCATCATTGTCTTGGTAATAGGCAAGAAAATGGGTACTATTGGAGTCTACTTCACTAATAGGCCCATTATACCATTTGCCCATTTTGATCTCTATATAAGCAGTCCCTCATAGGGACACAATTTCTGGTGACACTGATGGTTCAGTTGGTCAGGACTATATTTGAAAGCACCATACATTTAGCTGTTAAGAATTTCTAAACATATAGAATGTCTAATCAATCATTCTTTTCATTACTATTTTTGTTTATGGTAGGTTATGTTGTAAGATGAAAATACTTTTGTATATGGTGTTAGTTTGTCAGATTGAATGTTTTTGCTCCTCATGGGGTATCTGGGACTTTACATGAGGAGCTAAGCTAAGTTATTGCCATTTGGATCACCATTTATACTGCAAGTCCAGCACCTACAGATGGTCCCCAAGTATGTCTGCCATGACTAACATAAGGCACCTCATAGATGAATGCTAAACACACTGAGCAAAGGGGAACTTTAGGGATTTCCCTCAATATAATGAAACATACCCAAGGTAGGTCCTAGACAGTATTTCAGGATTATAAGAGCTGTAGTTCCAGAAAGGAATCTGAACTCAGCAATGAGTTTGACATTAAAAATGAGGTGTGGCTCACTTTCATTAGGTAATATACACTGGGAAAGACTAGAAATAAGGTTGTATTTAAGAACTATACGTGCAGCTCAGTTATACAAGGATTCCAGTAGACAATGATGTTACTCAGCAGTGAGTTCTGCTATCACATGTATAACTTCATTCAAATTGATGATGCTTTCACATCTGCATTTCAAACAAAGCGCATATTCCTAGGGGTGTTCCTCTTATGAAGAACAGGCCTAGACTCCCTCATGATCCAAAAGTAAAAAGCTATACGTTATATCTATCTTGTTGCTTCTCTTTGGCTATAAATCCAAGGCTTGTTGACCCTTACAAAATGATGATGCTCTGCAATGTGGTCCATGACATTATTTCATAGCTGCATGAAATTTTCTGAGGTTCCCTGGCCAGGTATGTTTGAATCAAGACTTTCAGATAATTGGGGATCACTTACATGTGACATTGCAGATGGGTGATGTGACACTGTTGCTAATGACTGGTATGTCACTGTCAATGGGTGATTTGTTGCTACCAGTTGTGGATGTGTTACTGCTACTGGTTGATATTGCACTGGTGTTGTTTGAAGTGTCCTTGTTGATGGGAGGACATGCAGCATTTGAGGAGTATGATCCACATGACCATCCCAAAATCTGTAAGAGAAGAAATTTGGAGCAGTGACATAAGTCAAAGCCTGATGACTCATGAAGAATTCTCCTGGTCTTCAGTGGGTTTGGGGTGCACAATTGTTTTTATTGTAAGATGCCAAGGTAAAATAAACATGGATGCTAAGATAAATTACAGTCAGTCATTTTTTCACCTGGTTTCTTTTGTATTACATAAATAGTTCCACCACGAGGGTGCTCTTTGTGACCTTTTAAATCCCATTCCATTTGGCTGAAAATGACTACCTCAGGGAGCTGGTGGCTGAGTAATACCTACAAGGCACATTTCCTAACATCAAGTCCAGGGCTTTGTCCACAAGCAAAAGCTTGGGCAATTCAGAGAGTAACATGGATTGCAAAACTTCACCAAATACCCTGAATCTGTATTTTATTCCTTGTTAAGGTAGGCTTTGATGATGATATGCATTACAAAACATGGTATTAGCCAACTTCACATGACAGAGTCATCACATGTAAGGCTAGATGGAAAGCCACAAAGTTTTTTGAGACTCTGCTTCAGTAAGGCAGCATTCATTTAAAATCACTTAAATAATGTCATTTAAAAGTGATTATTATTGGGTTATAATGTATGCATGCCTTCATGCTACATGATCCATGTTCAGCCTTTATATGCTGTTGCCTGTTCACAGCATATAAAGGCATCTTCCATCTACTTCCCTGGTTTTCATGGTCAGTGGCTTCATTTCAGAGAAGTTGAAGAATGGACATGAAATTCAGAATTACTCAGCTGTGGTCACTAAAAGCTTCTCTACAAACACCATGTGCTGAGATTCTGGACTGATTTGAGCACTGAAGCCAAATGATTTCAAAGTTTATATGTGAAATCTCTAACTTTTAGGTTGTCTTATCTAGTCCTTCTGTGTGGAAGAACCTCAATTTCAACAGCAGATACTGAGATAGGCACTATTTAGGCAGGAACAGAGAGAAGAACAGTGGCCTTCACCCTTTTCCCCAATCCATCTGTCTCTTACCTATGTGTCTCACTTTGTGGATACTCAGAGTTTTCATTTCCAAAGAAATTAATGGAAAGTGGTCCCAGGTCATTAATAACAGTCACCACCTGCACACAACAAAGTTATTGTAAAAAGATACAGGTATGGCAAATCTCTTTATAGATATCTTAAGGCTTCAGCTGTTACTGTACCTGCTCTCGTGGCTGATATACCAGGTTTTCTTGCCCTTGCTCCAGTTGTTGCTGTACCATCGGCTGTTCATATGGTAAGTTGCAAAGAGTATCAGTATGTTGAGCCAACTCATACTCGCATTGTTCTCGTTCCATTTCCTGCAGGTATTGATGCACCAAAAACAAACATAAAAATACCTTGATGCCTGAAAAATCAGCCCCCAGAAATGAACAACATTCAAATGAATCCCAAAATAATGGAAGTTCAGTGTCTGTGCATACTGGGCTATGGGGACTACTGGCTGCTTTGGCAACACACTAATCACAGACATGCCACTGACTTACAGACATCTGAGAGAATCCAGAACCCCTGCACAAGGATGTGTATGTCATTGAACCTATATTCGGGTCTACTTAGTACAGATATTTTAATTCCCTGGGGCAATTCATCTGCAGCCTATGGGGTATGCTGAGCCAAGTAAACCAAGCCAATAAAATTTCTTATGCAAATGGAATCACCTTTCAGTTATAAAAGTAAAATGGACTTTTCATACCTGTTCTTCAATGTCTCTGTAAGAAGGTAGTTCCTCCTCAAAAGATCTGCTCAAATTCAAATCATAGGCTTGTGTCCTCACTTGTGGGCCACAGAATTGGTCAAACCTTTCCCCCAAAGGTGGCTGCTGGAAGTTAAGTGTTCTTAGCTATGTTTGTAAGGACACAAAATTACAAAAGTCTTGCTATTAGTTCATGCCTTTTCTTACTGAACAAAACACATTGAACATGGAGAAAAAATGTTCACTGAAGCCCATAGAAAAACTCCAAAGTATAGAAGCCACACTGATCCTTGCTAAGACCTGGCTGGGCTCTCCTCAGCTCCTGTACACAGCCAGATTGCAGAACTGTTATTGATTATTTCAAGAATTTAAAACCATATCTACACTGAGAGTTTAATTGTGTATTAATCCAAAAAAGAAGAAAAAACCCCAAGGCATTTTAGCATAAAGACATTTTTAAGGGACAAATACCTTCACATAGATTTCCTAAATAGCTCAAAGAAATTTCATGGTATTTCAGAAATCCCTACAAGGCAAGAAGGCATTTCCAAAAATGGAGACACCAAGGCTTAGGAACTTGCCATTGTTACATTGCTGGGGTTAAATTGAAACACTAGCTTTTAATTCTATGAAGACTACTTTGGACATTCCTGATGGAGCATCTTGATTTGGATCAGTAATAGGTACACACAATTCCACATGACTGATACAAAGCTCATTTCCTAACTTGCTCATCCTGTATATTTAAGAATCCTGTCTCATATAAAAAATGATTATCCAAATCCATGGTTATGTCCACAGTCTTAAGTATAGAAGAGATACAGAGCAGAAGAAGAGAAACCTAGCTTCTGGTGGTGCATGTTGAGGACAAGGGTGGGATTAGTTGTCAAGAAAGCTGTCTTGTCTTGAGATGGTTACCATCACCTCACAAGTGATGAAAAGCAGGACCCTTATAAATGCTGCATTTTCAGAGCAGATCAACTTCCCACTTATTCCAAATTTTGTCAGAAGCATAAAACATCCTTGTATATTTAACAGGATGAGAAAAACAGGGGTGTGGTGTACCATAGAGAATAACCAACCTCCTTGTTTTTAAGGGTTTAAGAGGTTCTCATCTGTACCTAAAAATCTAGTACATCACAAACAGTGATATTTTTTGAAAAATACAGATAATGCTTTCTGTATACAGAGTGAATTTAAGCTCAATGATGTTAGACAAAGAGAAAAGTGTATTTTGAAAGACTTTCAAATGTACCTCAACTTCATCGCAGGCTGGCAAATCTTTGCGTACCATAGGTTCCACCACTGCCTCTGGGCGCACAGGCTGTACTACTGTGCTTGGACCCTTTGGGGCTGTCTCAACTGTTTTTTGATGTCTTTGTCCTTGGTCGATGATGACTTCTGGGATCTTAGGGCCTTTTTCGTCTTCAGTATCTTCTACTATTACACAGTAATCTTCATCTGAAGAAGAACCAGGAGTTTCATCAATAACATGCTCCTTGAGATTGAAGCCCGTTTCCTCTTCCAAGGATTTCTTCACATTATCATCATTGCATTCTCCATGTTCTGAGAAGAACTGTTCTTCCTGGCTGTCACTCAGAAGAAATTCTGAACCTACTTCAAATTCTATGTCCACAGGCTCTAGCTTGTTCTTTGGCTCTACCATATAGGCTAAGGAAGGAAGCAAAGAGGAGAGCATGAGTATAACAGTAAAGTGTGCCATCTTTATATAACAGGACAATATGGTTTAATTTCATGTTTAAGAAGATGTGCCAGGTACTAGGAATCATTCACAGAATAGTATTTTTAAAAGCTATTCATGTCTGAAAATAAAGGACAAATAATATCTGACATTCTCTCTGTCTATGTCCCAGTTTATACTAGTGCTTAAATCCAGCCCAGCTATTAGTAACCTTTCATGGCAACATTCTTTGGGCTCTACTTCAGGATATTTGGTGTCCTCCAAATAATAAAGCTGAAAGAAGTTAAAGATCACTATGTAAGTGATCTTTATATGCAATAAACCTTTGCTTTAATAGCTGAGTAACGCAACATGGAAGACAATAACGAAGAATTATTACATTATTTTGAAAATCCATTTGACATACTTCCTATATGACCTTGCATTCTCACAGTCAGGAATTTACCCAAGCAAACTAAAAGTTTCACACAAAACTTCTGGGGAAATGTTTTTAATAACATTATTCATAATCATCAAAAGCTTGAAAGCAACCCAGATGCCCTTCTGCTGATGGATAGATTAAAATCCTGTAATGCATTCATAAGGTGCAATAAAAGGAAAAGGATCATTGTTTCCTTCTGTGACATGTAAAGCTGTTAACTGTACATTTCTAAGTGAAAGAAGCTAGATGGAAAAGGCTTCACATTAGGAAGAGGCATGAAACCAAATGGTGGTTCGATTATGTGATGTTCGGCACTAAGGGGACCAGAATAAAATGGCTAGATTAACCACAATACATGAAAAATCCACAATACAAATCTCTACAATAAGATACACACGATAAAAGGATACCTGTAGTTTTCTCAAGTGTTGTAGTTTTTATACAATTGTGTAATTAGGACTTTGTTACTGAAATACATAAAAGGAACAGCACTATTTTTGAGGGGTTAACACATTTCACCTCCACTTCCATTAAAATTTTCTGGTAAAACACATGCCTGTAATTCTGTCATTCCAGCACTCAGGAGTGGAGGGAAAAGTATTGCTGTGACTTCTAGGACAGGGTGAATTATACATCAAGACTCTGTCCCAAAACTTCAACAAAACAAACTAACAAAAAAACAACAAAAATATGTTGCTGCGGTAAAATAGACTGCATGTACAAAAATGATAAAATGTTTCTTTAAAGACAGGTTTACCACAATTTTTGCAGTATTAAAATCAAAAGCAAGTGAATAATACCAATTCAACAGGAAGGAGAACATTTCTAGCTTGGAATTCTAAAATGCCTTAGAGTCCCGATTGCTTAAATCTGTGAGAAGATACTACTTTATCGCTCTGAAATCATAATCTCAAAAATTTACAGAAAATGAGCAAAGTTGGACTTGACACCCGCAATTTCATACCATTATAAACAGGACACTATATTTTAAAACTTGCAACCACCTTGAAGGTCATCTCAATTATTTAGTCCACATCTGAATAGCTGGTTGTACCTACGTGATGATAATGCTGCTGTTGCTGCTGCTGCAAAATCTGTGGACGAATTGCTTGTGGTTGTGCTCGTGCTCGTATTTACACTTATATTTGTGCATGTACTTGATTGAGATGGTGTCCTGATATCAATTAATTCAAATGACATTTGCTGAGGGGCCGGTCGAACATCTATAATCTCAACCTGAATTTTCAAAAGAAGATTACACTACATTACATTACATTACACTAAGCAGATAGAAAAAGACACAAACGAATGGAAACACAGGCAGAGCCTTAAACTTAAAACAAAATTTTAAACATACTTCAATGAATTGAAGAGCCAACACAAAATCCTCACAAATATCCTTAAAAAATAATTGTAAGGTACTAAGCTTCAAAAATTGTGAGGTTGTAGCCACTGATGGGATTTCCCAGAGTTCCTGCACATGCAGAGTGTGCTTCTTGCAAATGAAAGCCAAGTGTGAGATGATTAATATTTTTGGCTGATTAAATGGGATGGTATCAGTAAGAGTATTTTGGCTGTAGAAAAGTAAACCATTGCTGTCAGTTTCCCTAAGGTTACTTATGTTTTAGTCAAATGCTACTTTAAACCATTTATGGATGCTCAACTTGGGATCAGGCTACTTACCAAGAAACTAGCCTTAAATAGAAAGTTCTTTAAGATTAAAATAGAATTTAATGGGACTGGAGAAATGGCTCAGTGCTCAAGCACACTGGCTGCTCTTGCACAGGACCTGAGTTTAATTTCCACCAACCATATGGCAGCTCATGACCATGTGGCAAATGGAGGTTTTTGCTATCTGTGGCAGCCCAGCACTGCAAGAGTAAACAGAAAAGCCTGTTGTTCAGCATTGCAAGGGTATATAAAACAGCCTACCATCAGCTTAGAAATACTAAAATTGAAAATTAAAAGAACTTTTTTCTGCAAATAATTTGTGTTTGTATGTGTATACCCATGCATATATGTGGGTGCTTGTGCACATGTGAGCATGCATTTGGGAGCTATATGACAACCATAGGTGTCTAGTTTCTCACACTGTCTAAGCTAGTCTGGCTGGACAGCAAACTCTAGAGCTCTGCCTGCCCTTGCCTCTTCAGCACTAGGATGATAAGTGAACAGCACCATGCTGTTATGTACACCATGTTGGCGTGTGTTCTGGGGATGATTTCAAGACATTGTCTTTGCAAGGCAAGTACTTTATGGACTAAGCTATCTCCTCAGGCTCTAGTGGTCACCATTTTGTGAACTTCAAAAGTAAAAAACTCATGCCAGACCTTGCTTGATAAGTCAGGAATTTGTATATTTTATTCCTAATGAGTGGTATAGTTAGTTCTGTTTCCTTAACAACCTGATCTGTTTTGAATAGCCCATGGAGCACTCTCCTATGAAATGTGTTCATCAGTCATATCCTGTACATCTCTGCCTAAACATTTTGTTTGGTTTCATGGTGGTGCTTTGTTTAGTTGGGTAGGGTTGGCTCAAGATACAGATCTATGGCAATTTTTCTTTTAGAAACTTGTTTCTTGGATCATACAAAGCATCTCACCTTCAGGAAACAGGCATAACCTGACTGCTCAAGTATTCTGTGATCTGTACTACTTAATACAATATTGGACATATGGCAATCTTCTCATTACTTAGAAAGATACTCTGTTGACCTGATATTCAACTACCATTCATCTTGCTTGGTGTTTAATTTGGTGCCCCCTCTGTCTTCTATATCACTATTTAGTCTTCTATATTATTTCCCCTGTTTCATACTTTTCTGAACAAAAGGCTAGGTTCAGCATAAGTACTTCTTCAGAGGTGGAAGCTTACACTCTGTTGTGTTTGTGTAGAGTATGCTAGTTCAGTGCTTAACAGTAGGCTACAACCCTAGTCTGGGTATATGCTATTTACATACAAGTCCATTCTTTTAAAAAAGTATTTATTTATTTTATTTCATGTGTATGAATGTGTTGTTTTTGTTGTCTGTATACCATGTATTTGCCTGGTACACATAAAGATCAGAATAAAGAACCCTCCTGTGGTGGGTGCATAATATCACCTAGGCTACATGCAACATGAAATAGCAAGGAAGGAAGGACAAATTCACTGAGTACCATTGGGAAATGCCTGTTCTTCTATACCCCTCTTCTTAAAGATTTATTGTAATATTGTATTGGAGTTGAGTTTCAGACCAAGAAGAAGGCCAGGTTTTATATTTGTATTGTTTATCCCTAATTGATTCACTCCAGTAAACAATGAAGAACGAATGATAATAATGAAATACCTTAAGGAACGGATAGGAACAAGAAAAGCTAATTAGGGATCATGCACTGCCCATAATGTAATATGGTCTGAAGTTTCCTCATAGAGCCTAGTGCAGCAAACAGAGCAATAGATGCCCCCTACCGTGTGTGTGTGTGTGTGTGTGTGTGTATGCCTGTGAATGACACTGGATGTCCTGCTCTATTAGTATCTTATTGCTTTGAGTCCAAACTTCTTGTTGAACCTAGATCTAGGATTGGCGCTCAACAAGTTCCAGAAGTTTTCTTGTCTCCACACTCTACAGCATTACTTCTCAAACTGTGGGTCATGACCTTTTGTATTTATGAAATACAAAAATAAACACTTTTAATAATGTCTAGAAAGGAGCTTAGCTTAACTTTTTCCTAAGTTATCACAGGGACAATTCTAAGCATGGTCATTACTTACACTAAAAAGGAAAAGCATACTGTAGGATACTGCCATGCTCACAATACAGTCACCGAAATGAAAGTCTTTCTATGTTGGCAATACACATTAATTAATAATAACATCACAGGGATAAGTCCCCAGGGTTCTACTCAATGGCTGTCAATTTACATACTTCAGGGGATGATTCGGGATGTTCCATATTCACATTTTCAGCCTGGAAATTTCTTTCAGTTTTATTCATCCTGCGTCGTTTATGAAGCCTTAATAAAGCCATAAAGAAATCATTATTAAAATGTGTTTTGTGTACTGCCAGGAAGTTTCCTCTATGCTGGCTAGCTTTCACAGTACTAGAAGACGTTACATAGGCTGATGGAGGAAAAAGTCATCAACGGTCTTACCAGCTGTGAACACTGTGATGAACGATAATGACTGGCATAGCAAGATATGTCCATGTTTGCAATAGTGACATGAATGTTGTGAGGACAATCAACATATTTCTGAATGGATTGAAGGCCACACCACAGGAGGAAAACACATGTCTAGTACTATAAATCTAACCAAGGACACAGGGTCAGGGAGCTCACCAGCCTCAAGGATGAATCTACTTGCCATTATTTTGCTAAATGAACGTAGTATCAAATTGCTCTCTAAATTCCTATCTTTATGCCCATGGATTAGCGCATGTCTAAGAACTCATCAAAGAAGTTTCTTTGTGCAGTATTCAGTGGTTAACATAGAAACTCACAACTGGTCAAAGTACATAGAATAAGTGTTACTGGAGTGTTAGACATACATGGTACATCTATAGGGCCCCCTGTCACCCAAGGCTTGGGAACTGTTGCAAAAGGTGGGGCAAAAGACTGTAGGAGCCAGAGATCAAGGAGGAAAACTGTCATCTTGACCATGACAGGATCACTGCACTCATGAACTCATGGTAGTGGTGTGGCCTATGTGAAACCTACACAAAATCAGGCCAGTTAACATTCCAGCATGGAATGGAGAGGGGCTCATAAACCTCTAACTTGAGGAGCTGTTGACAGTTGGCGGCTTTTGGAGAAGGAAGCATCAGTTTTATTTAAGGATATGACAATTGGTAGGCTGAACAAGTTTTAATAGATAGCCTCAAACCCATGAGTTTGTAGCCAGCACAAATCAGACTCAGTAGCATATTTAAAACAAAAGAGGCCATGAAGTTGGGAGGGGAGGGGTAGAAGGTGAGTGTAACAAGAAAAATAAAACTCAGTGACAAATTGGAGTTCAAGCTGAAAGATCAGAGCAGCAAAGCAGCCAAGCCAGTATCTCTTACCTCTACCCAGGCTGAAGCATTCCTGCCCTCATTCTGGCTGGAGACTAATTGCCTGAATGTGGCTGGAGACCAACCCACCTCAGATTAAATATCTGCTCCTATTTTGTATACCTTGAATGCTGGGATTAAAGGCATGTGATCCCAGGTGCTGAGATCACCTTGGTGTGAGCTGTTTCTCTTTTAATCTGACAATTTCATATATCTCAGTGTGGCCTTCAACTAAGAGAGATCCATCTGCTTGTCTCTTGAGTTCTAAGGTTAAAGGTGTGTGTCACCATTGCCTGGCTCTATGGCTTGTGGCTAGCTTTGCATTTTGAACTCTCAGGTAATATATCACCACAGGTGAGGGAATGGATCTAGGAAGAGTTAGGAAGAGAAGCTGGGGTGAATATTGCCTAAATACATTGTGTGGAATTCTCAAAGAATTAATAAGAATATTATATTAAAATCTATTTTATATGATGGTGGATAAGTATGGAAATGCCATAATGTAAACCCAAACCCACTACTTTGTATGCTTAACTTTAAAATGTACTGTGTCTTAGGATTAAAAACGTGGTTCAGTGGAAGAGCACTTAGCCAACAAGTGTAAAATCCTGGTTAAACCTAACATTGTAAAGCATATGAACACACAAAAAAACAGGATTGTATTTGAGAGGCCAAACAACAGAAAAACCCCTTCACTCCAAAATATGAGAGACTGAAGTGTGTTAGTAAGTGAGGCTTTAAAAACCAAAACCAACAAAACAAACAAAAAACAAAAAATGAGATAACCTAACAGTAAATGTGATAAATGTCGTGACTGTATTTAACTAGGTGACAGACACACCATCATGAAGTCAAATGAAAGCAAACAAACAAACAAAGGACCATAAAACAGGCCCCAAGCTTCATGAAATCTGTCACCCACAGAATTCCTCCCTAGAGCAGCTGACCTCCATCATGTGTTCTGGGACCTGGAGCCCAAAAACAGACAATGGAATTCATCTTCCACCTGTGCTTTCAAGTAATCAGATTAGGCAACGCTTCCCTATGCTCACTACAAACACTGGTTCTCAGACCCTGCATGGTGTATTTTCCTGGACCCTGTTACCAAGCCACAGAGTTAGGAATATCAACCTCTCAGACTAATAAAGATTTGCTTTCACTATTTCAAGGTTGAGCCACAAGGTTTGGGACATCAACCACTCAGACCAATAAAGATTTGCTCTCACTGTTTCGAGGTTGAAAAAAAAATGTGATAAATGATACCTGGGAAATTTTAAGTGCATTCAGAGGAGATAAAAAAGGAAAAAAGTCAGTTAATGAGTCATTGCAGCCATTTGCATATATGATTTGAACATGAAATGTTTAATATTTACTCTTCCTGGCTTGATTTCCAGTGTGAAAAATTAAACATAAACAAAGTCATGATTCATATATGAAGAAAATTCTAAGACAACAAACATACACACACACATATATATGTATTATGTGCATATATACACACATACATGTTGATTTTCCTTTGGAGGCAGGATCTCATGTATCCCAAACCAGCCTTAAACTAAGTATGTTGCCAAAGAAGACCTTAAAATTCTGATCTGGGGGCTGGAGGGATGACTCAGCAGTTAAGAGTACTGGCTACTCTTTCAGAGGACCCAGGTTCAATTCCCAGCGCAGACATGGCAGCTCACAGCTGTTTGTAATTCCATTTCTAGCATATCTCAAACCCCTTCTGGCCTCCATAGGCACTGTATACATGTGGTGTGCAGACATGCATGCAGGCAAAACACACAGACACATAATTCTTTAAAAAAACTAATCTGCTGCCACAAACAACATAAAATACCTTGGGGTAACACTAACCAAAAATGTGAAAGACCTGTACCATAAGAATTTTGAGTCTCTAAAGAAAGAAATTAAAGAAGATACCAAAAAATGGAAAGATCTCCCATGTTCTTGGATGGGTAGGATCAACATAGTAAAAAAGGCAATCTTGCCAAAAGTAATGTACAGATTCAATGCAATCCCTATCAAAATTCCAACACAATTCTTCACAGACCTTGAAAGAACAACTCTCAACTTTATATGGAGAAACAAAAGACCCAGGATAGCCAAAACATCCCTATACAATAAAGGAACTTCTGGAGGCATCACCATCCCTGACTTCAAGCTCTATTACAGAGCTATAGTCCTGAAAACAGCTTGGTATTGGCACAAAAATAGACTGGTAGACCAATGGAATAGAATCAAAAACCCTGATATTACCCACACACCTATGAACACCTGATTTGTACGATGGAACAAAGAGAACATCTTCAACAAATGGTGCTGGCATAACTGGTTGCAGACATGTAGAAGACTGCAGTTATACCCAAGCCTATCGCCTTACACAAAACTTAAGTCAAAATGGATCAAAGATCTCAACATAAATCCAGCTACACTGAACCTATTAGAAGACAAGGTGGGAAATACCCTTGAATTAAATCGGTACAGGAGACCGCTTCCTGAACATTACACCAGTAGCACATACACTGAGGTCAACAATTGATAAATGGGACCTCCTGAAACTGAGAAGCTTCTGTAAGGCAAAGGAGACAGTCAGCAAGACAAAATGGCAGCCCACAGACTGGGAAAAGATATTCACCAAACCCACATCTGACAGAGGGCTGATCTTCAAAATATACAAAGAACTCAAGAAGCTAGTCCCCCAAACACCAAACAACCCAATTAAAAAGTGGGGTACAGAACTAAATAGACAATTCTCAATAGAGGAATCTAAAATGGCTGAAAGACACATGAGAAAGTGTTCAACATCCTTAGTCATCAGGGAAATGCAAATCAAAACAACTCTGAGATACCATCTTACTCCTGTCAGAATGGCTAAAATCAAAAATACCAATGACAGTTTATGCTGGAGAGGATGCAGAGAAAGAGGAACACTCCTCCACTGCTGGTGGGAGTGCCAACTTGTACAGCCACTGTGGAAATCAGTATGGCGACTCCTTAAGAAAATGGGAATGAGTCTACCACAAAATCCAGCAATTCCACTCCTAGGCATATACCCAAAAGAAGCACATTCATATAACAAGGACATGTTCAACCATGTTCATAGCAGCATTATTTGTTATATATATATATATATGCTAATTGAAACTCAAAATATGTGATGAATCCAAGGTGTTTCAGTGAGTGCTCACCTTTGCATGCAAATTTGATTTCATCCTTAGTAAGTATTAAAGTTATATGCTTGCCAAAAAAAAATAAGTGACACACTGGAAGACAAATGTCACACAATTTCAATTTTATGTGTAACCTAGAAATGATGAACTTATGGGAACAGAGAGCAGAATTGTGGCTATTAGGCTTCAATGTGGGTCTTTTAACAATGGGGAAATGATTGGTTTAAGGATATAAAACTGCAGTTGGACAAGAGGCATGGACTCTGTGAAGTCTTGAGGTCTACTGAGAGCATGATAAATATGGTTGATAACAATATGCTATATTTTAAAAGTTGTGAGATAGTATACTTTAAGTGTTCTCAAAACAAAAATGATGAATATGTGTGATATAACATGTTAATTGGTTTAATTTAGCCATGCCATTGTGAACATACTGTATTGTGTATCATAATTTTGCATGACTTTATTTATGAGCTAAATAAATGAATGAAAAAAGTAAAAAAATAAAAAATGGAAAAAAAAACTAATCTGCTTGCCACCGCCTCTCAAGTCTGATACTAAAGGTATGTGATACTAACTACTTTAGGTTTATGTTAGGCAAGTGCTCTGTCAGCTGTGCTTCCTTCATTCCCAGACCCAGGAAAGAACTCATGTAGATCAAATTTGCATTTCATACAACTCAATTAAAGCTATTAACTCAATGGTTTCTGGCACATTCAGATCATACAGTGATTGGAATAATTGTATTTCCTTGAGATTTTTTAGTCCTTTTGTATTTATGTATTTTTGTGTGTGTGCTGGTGACTGACCTCAGGGCTTTGCAGTTGCTAAGAAAAATCTGCAACCCCAAGTAAGTTTAAGAACATTTTCATATCTTGGGAAAAGACTATACTGTTCTAGCAATCATTCTTCTCTTTCCACATCCACACACAACACCTGGCCAGAGGCAAACACTAATCCACTTTCAGTCTCTGTAGAGTTCTTTGTTGCAAATTTGCAGATGATCCGAATTCAAAACTCTGTCTTTGCATGCTTTTGGGGCTTTGAGGGCTTCTAGTTGCAAGCCCAACAGACAACTCTACTAGACCCAGACTCCTCCTTTCCCTCATTTTAAACCAATCATTGAAGACTGAAAACTTCCAGTCATCCCTGACTTTTTCTCAACCTAGTGCCTTAACTGCAGAATATTGTTACTTTTTATCAATCTGTTCCCAACTGTTGGTTTTTTCAAGGTAGTAAGCAGCCTACTGCCTCTGGGTCTCCCAACTACTTCAGGCGTTAATCTTTCACCTTAAATTTATTTGGCTTGGCAGAACTGTCTAAAAGGGTAAGCTTAGGTTTTTCTTGAAACCTTAAGGCAACTTTTTGCCTTCAAATTGTCTTGCAGGCTGCACACAGTGGCACATGCCTTTAATCCCAGCAGTTGGGAGGCAGAAGGAGGAGGATCTGTGTGACTTGAGGCCAGCATGGTTTACAGAGTGAGTACCAGGACAACTAGGATAACTCTGAGCTATTGATTCTCCTTACTCCATATCCCAAATGCTACCATATCTGCTTTCAATATTCCTATTTTTTTACAAAAATATTTATTGGGGTATGTGTGTGTGTGCATTCATGTATGTCATTTGTGTGAAGAACTGAGGAAAACTTTCATGAATCAGGCCTCTCTTTCCACCATGTGGGTTTCAAGAATTGGGCTCACTCACATCCTCAGATGTATACTGTATGGTTTTTTTTCTGTCATTTTATTCTAGGATCATTATTGGACCAATCTAGAAAATAATGCAACATACACTGGTTACATGATTACTTACATATATTAAAATACACAGATCTGGAAGCTGGAAGTGGTGATATACAGAAACATACACACAGATAGATAGATGATTGATAGATAGACAAGAAAATATGCACTTTTCATGATAAAATATTTAAAAATTAAAAATAAAAGGCATTCATCTGTATTCTGTTGGAAAACTATAAATTATATTAAATAATAAGGTAGATTCATACCATCAAAGTGGTCATTTTAGATTCATTACAATCCCTAGATGATCTTTCTATTGCTTGGATTTTATTTAGCAAAAATGGGTTTCAGCTCTGCATTACTTACAACCATGATAAATCTTACCTGTGGTGCTCTACATTACTGTCATCATCTGATTCAAGAACTATAACAGGAGGTTCAATTTCAATGGGATGTTCCTGAAGAAAAATTAATATATTGGTTTCCATTGTTGTCATCATCATTCTGGCATCTCTGAGAGTCAAACCTACAAACTTGTACAGAGTAGAGCTACACCTTCTCCCAGCACTTAATTGGCACTTAAATGTATCTGTACGCTAAAAATTACTTGAAATTTATAGCATACATTACATATTCAAGTTACAACTGATCCATGTGTCAGTGTGAGGAAGACACTGCGTTTACAGGTATGAAAACAAGATATACACATAAATGGTTTAGCCTAACACTAGTAGATCCAGAAGAATTTCACTTTGACTCAAGTTCACTGGTCACTATTTTATACCACTACCCTTCTGTTCTCTTTAGATTTGTTTTCCAAAATATCCACCTATGTAGAAACAATATTGTAGAGGCCCAGCGATAAAAACTGGAGGAAATTATAAAAAGGTTTCCTGGTGTCATGATAAAGACTAGTGGGATATGGGCGAGCCAGGTAAGATGTGTTTTGTCTTTCTCAAAAGAGCAAGTAGATCTTGGGGCTAACTCCTACATCTTAGAAGTCTTAATTCTCATGGAAGATGATAGAATTCAGGTCAGGGGGTAGTACAAAGGAAGAATGAATGAGGCAATCAACTTCCTTCAGTTTCCCCTGTATACCACTCTCCTTACTGTGTTCAATACAGAGAAGTGGTTTATTTTCAAATTGAATGCAGGAATGGTCTACTGTGCCATCACAATAGGAACATGGTTAACAGACCAAACAGCTCCTCATCAGGGTCACCAACACTGCCCAGTCTACAATGTTCTAGTCCTGCCTGTATCTTCTAATAGTACCTCAATTCATCTCAAATCCTGAACTACAATCAATCCAGACCTGCTATCCACATCTTGTTAACTTCATTCTTGTTTCTTTATGCTTCATGATCCACCTATAAAGCATCCTGGTGATGTCATTCCAGATCATACTACCTCCTGCTTTCCAGTGTACTTAGTACAAATCCCATATGCATTACTACAGATAGTGAAGTTGTGTACAATGTCTCCTGCCTGCCTCCACTATACCCCAACCTCTTTCCCTTGTTTGAAGCACATAACCAATTTTGTTACTTCAGATTCTCCAAACTGGTGTCAAGGCACTCTCTGCCAAGACTGCTTTTGTTATCATCCTTGGGGTCCTGTTGTCCAAATACAAATTACCAGAAAGAGATACCCTACCAGCTCTCACCCTTGTGACATTTGCCATCAATACCTTGTTTATTGTCTGCCTCTATGTATTCCCTTGGCACTTACCACAATATCTGGGATATGAGAAGTATACCGCATTATTCAAATAATAAACTAAAGGAATTTAAATCTACCACTTGGATTCGAAAAGCTAGTTTTGAGAGTTAAAAAGCCTTTACAATCAACTACCTAATGGGAGAAAAACAGAGCAGCTGTTTACATGAAAATTCACTTCCTAAAAGAAATATACAATTTGTTCTTTCTTCACTGAATAGAGAGTGTTTGCACACTGATGTCCAGGGCTGAAAGTGAAAATGATGTGCCCTTCATAGTGGGAGAAACATGCAGCATACTCACCGATTCAGCCCTTGTACGAAGAACTGAAATGGTCCCCACAAGATAGTACTGTTGCTCCCATAGCAGCCTTTGAGTTGATGACCAAATGTTTCTGCTATTAGGACCATAGTTTCCAAAAAATACAAATGACTCTAAGGGTGGTAGACACAATGGTCATTAAATTAAAAGATATAATAAATAAGCAAGGAGACACACAACTGCCACATTACAATGCTGTTTACCATCCCATTGGCATTTTTCAAGATTCTGAACCCTGAGATTTTCCTTGTCTTCCTTCCATTCCACTCCAGCTCCCTGGATGGTTAGCACCAAAATTTGAGGCACTCACACAGAAAATCAAATGCGAATTTGTGCTGATGTCAATCTTTTGCTGTTGCCCTATGGATTGTTGGGTAGTCTCTAAAAGAAATATGGTGTGTGTGTGTGTGTGTGTGTGTGTGTGTGTGTGTGTGTGTGTGTGTGTAAATGTATATGCATCTGTATAAGTGTTTTCAAAATATATTTCACCTTTAACTTACAAGAAACATGAGAAATATTTGGGTACCTGAATTCTATGAGAAGCAGTTGGGTACCTGAAGCACAAAGTGTATCTTACCTCTGATTACCTCAAATGTTTTATGGTTCTGAAGCAGTTAATTTTAATTATGTATGTTGATTTATCAGCTTGCACTTACTTAAACCTCAAAAATCATACACCGGGCCCCATGGCACATATGACATAAATGGGGAAACAGCATAATTTTTATCTATTGAAAATTTTGGAGAGATGACAAACTTCTTTCCCCGGGTCACTATACAGAACTTTAGTGTGTATATTTTACATATTTGTCCTTTATGGGATATTAGAATTCTAGACCTCAGTTGATCCAATCTGTAGTGTGATTTACAAACTACAAAATCCATTTGTAGCTTTAAGTATTCATGGAGTTCCCTTTAAGAGTGGCAGTGCATTAAACTTTTTTGATTATGTTTTAAATTTTATTGTGTTTTGTAAGAGGAGACAACAATCCTTTAGCATTGCAATCTACCATGTTTCTATATGACTCCGCCTTCTAAATTTCATGATTTTTAATGTCTAATAAGTGTAGCCAGGAATCACGAGTATAGGGGTATCAGATATTTTGTAAATACCAATAATATAAGAACATGTATGCTAGCAATCAGGAATACATCATTCCTGAACATCATTTAAAGATCATGGGCTGGATTGCTTACCATCATAAGAATCCTGTAGGTACAAGATGAATTTCACATACTCATATTTGTCCCTTTCTTTGTACATGCCCCTGTAACCATAGCTTTGCTGGGAATCCTGGCCTGCATTTCCTTTTCTTACATAACAGCAAAATTCAATAAGCTTTCCAACTAAAAAGAGCAAGAAACAAAGTTATATAGTAAGATGGATTATTTTAGACAATAAAATTCTCTTTTAGTCAAAAAATGTTTTGTTTGGAAGGGTTTCTCTATGTAGCCCTGGTTGTTCTGGAACTGCCTCTGTAGACCAGCCTGGCCTTGAACTCTCTGAGATCTGCCTGTCTCTGCCTCCCAACTGCTGGGATTAAAGGCATGTGCCACCACACCTGGCTCGAGACAACATTTTAAAGAAGACAATTTTGTTTCCATGAATGGTGGTACTCACAGGGCTATCATCTGTAGAATAGGGTACTACTAGAATATAATACACAGATATTTATATAGCACTACTGCAACGGGAGAAATACTGCTGCAGTTAGGGTATAGGGTAAAGAACAAGACAGAGCTGGGGGATGATTTTTCAATAAATTATTTTTACTGATTCTTTAATAATTTCATATATGCATGTGATATATTTTGATTATATTCATATCTCACTCTTCTCAGCTTCACCCAGGTCCAGTTCCTCATTCAGTCCTTTCCAATTTTGTGTCCAAAAAACCACACAATTCCCATTTGTGCTACCCTTATACTTGTGAATGTGAAGCATACACTAGAGGAGTGGCTCTTAACCTGTGGGTCATAATTCCTTTGGGGGACAAATGATCCTTTCACGGGGGTCACATGAGACCACTGGGAAACACAGATATCTATATTAGAATTCAGAACAGCAGCAAAATTGGAGTTAGGAAGTCACAACAAAAAGAAAACAATTTTACAGTTGGGATCAGCATGGCATGAGTAACTACATTAAAGAGTCATAGGAAGGTTGAGAACCACTGAACTGCATTATGGTCAGCCTACCAGAGAGCACATCCTTGAAGAAAACTCACTTCCCTCCACCAGCATCCATCAACTGTCACTAGTTCTTAAGCTGAGGGGGAGTGCCCAGGATATTTTTTAAATGTTAGAAACATAGTGTTTGATATTATAAGATAGAAACTAAAATGAGTATATGATCAGCAGCTACAGTGACTAATTTTTTTCAAAAAGATATTAAGGGGTAAGAAAGCAAGAAATTATTCAATTGAGTGTTACTTGTCACTCAGCATCCCAAAGTTAAAACAAAACAAAACAAAACCATGTGCACATACCTGACTTTGCCAAAGGAAAATTAAGAACAATCTTCTGAGATATTTCTTCTTTTTCTTCATTGAGAAGAATATTTAATAAAGACGTCCCCACAATATCTTCCTGGAAAGAGGGACAGAGAGAGCAGATTTTGCTTTCTATATTAATATAATTAGTCAGTTCTGTCTCCTTACCACCAGTGGATTTAGCTTTCCCCTTGCCCATTTATGCCTATAGGTGCTATGCTTCAGCCAGTTTTCGTCACCCCCCAACAATTACCCCATGCTACAATCCATTCTGGACACAGCTTTCCTGTATATTATCTCCTATAAGCACTTGCAGTCTTCCTTAGCCATTTCACACACCACTGACAATGTAATCATCACCATGTGTTCTTTCCCTCTCTGTGCTACATGCCTGGAAAAATCTCAGCTCTTCATCCATAGTGTTGTCTCCAAGCAACTGAATGTGGATGGGAAACCCCCACACAGCCTTGTCATTGCCTGCACACTTTCTTACTCTGCATTGTGAGAGTCCTTTCTCTTTTGTACCTTCCTCACAATTTCAAGTCCCAAGCCCTCTCTACATTTTAATCTAACCTTGTTTATTTTGAGGGGGAATGCTCAATTCCCAGTACCATAAAGAAATACTTACTTTTTCAATAAAAATGTTTCATTGGCTCATATATGAAATACAATTCAAATCCCCAAACTAATTTATCTCTGATTAGCATGGACTTTTGTTGATTTTCCCATCCAACAAATGATTAACCAATCACCTCAAACAGACACTGTCTAAATATTTACACATACTGCAACTTCATTATTCCCTACAAGATGAAAAATTATTCTCCATTTTATTCATGCTTATTGTTCATTTTGTTACACCACAACTGCCTCAAACCCAACTTCCACCCATCCTACAAAATGTGCTGCAGAATTTTATTACTTATAGATTAAATAATTAATGTTTTATAGGGAGTAAACATTACCAAAGATGAACATTACATGAATTATAATTTCCATGAGTGTGAATAAGAATACAGTATTCACATATGTACCAAATGTGCTAATGAACTAGAAAAAGATTGATATTTCTAATCTCAAGACTCAAGACACTAAGGCAAGTAAAATGCCCTGAGTCTAAGACCAACCTGGGCTACATAGGGAGTTTCAGGGCAGCCCGAACTACAGAATAATATTTTATCTTCCCCCAAAAAAAAGAAATGAAAGAAGGAAGGAAGAACCAGCTATAATGGAACCCATTAATTTAGTATGCTTAATTTTTAGAAAGTTTTTTTAAACTTACAGAAAATTCAAAATGATATGTCAAAAATATGATGTGAAATATAAAATAACAAGAGGTGTCACTCTTTCATTAGTAGAAGAAATGGGGATATTGCCATAAAAAGAATTCAGAGATCTTGAGATTAGCTCAGTAGGAGTATGCTTCCCTAGCATGGACAAGGCCCTGCTTTCTATTGCCAGTAAGGCATGCACACATGAAAGGCTGGAAGCATGGAAATTAATAAAGTTTATCAGCTATCATAGTTATACACACACACACACACACACACACACACACACACACACACACACACACACACACGAATACCTGCTAGATATGTGCTGGTTAATACCTGTAAGCCCAGCATTTTAAAGGCCAAGGTAGGAGGACCATCATTATTCAAGACCTACCTGGGCAGCAATAAGCCTTATACTCAATTACCAATCCTCATATAGTGGAAAAAGTAACTAATTTAAGCTGGTAATTAATTTCATTGAATTAGAAAAAAAGGTGAAGAATATTTGAGTTTGCTGTGGAATAGTTTCTAATCTACTTCCAACATAACTCTAGGATATCTGATAAACTTCAATTTTCATGCTTCAAGCCCCAGTGCTATAGATCTGTGGTTCAGGAGGCAACTTTGTGTAATGTGGAATATACAGTGAAAACCACTCAAATATAAATAACAACCCCACCAAATGACACAGACTTTGAAAAGGATTGCCCCATTACCTTCTCTTATCATTTTTCATTCCCACTGACTTTTACTCCTCCCAACTACCAAACCCCGTTCTCTTATCACATGTTGGAATGAGGGGATCTCAGGAGACCCTAGGAGACCCTGGGAATTTACAGGTAGTTAGTATTAACTAAAGTTCCTGCTCCTCCATGGTGGTTTAAAGGTAGTTAAAAGTAGTTAAGGGAAGGGACTCATGAGACCCTACCCCTCTCCCTGAGAATTAGTAGACAGCAATAGCTAAGTGGAAAATGTCTCATTTATTCATATTTTATTCTTCAATATAAAGATTCAGAAAAGGGACTTAGAGAGATGGTTCAGAAGTAAGAGCCTTTGTTGTTCTTCCAGAGGATCCCAGTTCATAGCACCCATGTTAGACAGCTCACAATGATTTGGAATTCCAGCTCCATAGGATCCAGTGCACTCTTCTGAATTCTGAAGGCATACATTCACTCTCTCTCACATACTCAAATAAATTTTAAAACTAAAAATAAATCTTAAAAATCTTATTTCTAATTTAAATTTAAAAATTAAATGTATGTATAACTATTTAGTAGTTACCATACATGTTTTACAAAAAGGGAGATGGGCAGGAGAGATAGATTGGCAATGACAATCACTTGTTACTTTTATATAGGACCCTGATTCAGTTCCCAGCACTGACATAACAGCTCAAAAGTGTCTGTCATTCCAGTTCTAAGGGATCCAATGACCTCTTCTGACCTCCACAGTAATCAGGTTTACCTGCAGGAAAAATGTTTGTACACATAGAGTAAAAAAATACATGTAAGATTTTTTAAATATATTAAATAAGAAGTTAAGATACAAAGTAAAACAAAACCAGTCTTCTTCGCAAAACCCCAAACAAAATCTAAATTGTATTTTCTTACCTCAAATTAGAATTTATTTTTATTAATTTAACACTGAAACTGGTGGAGAAGATGATGAAATGGGCATAGTTAGACACCAGTGAGTTATATGAAGCTAAAAAGAAATAACCTATAAACAGCAAACCAGAATGACCCTTTTCCCCAAAAGCTGGAAGAACTTACGGGACAATGGCCAAGAAGAGGTGACACATTCTGCGATATAAAAACAACTGTCCCGTCTATGTTCAGTACAATTGAAATGCTTTCAAATGACTAATAAAGAGAATAATAACATAATTAAATAGAGCAACGATAATAACATGATAGGCTTATTTATAAGCATATAAATTATAACAGAATACTGAAAATGTTTATTATTTCTTACATATCAATAAAGTAGGCATATACTTAATAAAAAATCTGTTATTCTGCCTCCTACACAGAATCTACTTAACTTCCAGAATGAGATATTTATCAACTGATGTGTCATTTAAACAAACAAATTTCAATGTACACCCAACTAATATTAAACTCTCCAACACAAGTTAGAAAGATTCATTTCTGTGTTTCAATTGTCACAATTTAAGCATATTTAATTTTTAAATGCTAAGACTTTAATGGCACTTTCATTTGTGCTTAGTCTAGTTATCTACTTGTAAATATGGTTACTGACATCACTTTTCTTCTGTATAGTGGATTTGATATGCAGACAAATACTTCCTTGAATAGACCATTTAAAATGATTTTTAATCTATAAAAATGTTTTCAGGTTTGATTCTATAAATTTCATTAGGGTGCTTACAGGAGCATGGGTGAGGGATTCTATATAGATGTTTGAGTAGATTTCCAGTGGCTACAGCCAGAAGAAAATGTCTCTCATTCCCTTAGCAACCATTAATTGCCTAGAGACCCTTAGGAGGATCTGAAGACTCAGTCACTTTCCCTTAGCTGCTGTTAACTATTAATTCTCAGAGAGGAGTGTGGTCTCATGAAATCCTCCTCCTCCAAGCTATGATAGTAGAAGAGGAGAATAGCCAAGAGGAGGAAAGGGATCAGTGAGAAGGGGAAAGGACAAGAGAGTGTAATGAGATGCAAATTTGATCAAAATACATTATATAAATGCATGGAAATGTCACAGTGAAACTCATTGTTACATGCAATTAATATATGCTAATAAAATAATAAACTTGCTTTCAATAGTAGGACCAAGCTCATAATAAAGTAAGCAAAATAACATACAATGATGACTATAAATGTAGGCACTAGGACATAAGGAATGTTAGAGCCTTGGAAAATTTGTCCATCACAGATGACTTAGAGCTTGAGAATAAAGTAAAGGTGTATTCGCATATAGCACAAAAAGTCAGAAACCATGGTGTGAATCCTCATTTCCCAAAAGGTGGCATCAAGAATACATGAAATGCCAAAAGATTATTCAAAGGAGATGTTGACATGTGTGTGCCTGCCTCAGTTTCAATTCTAAGAAGAGAAGGACAAATAAAGCTGGCCTTCCTTAGGAAATCCTAATCAGATGTTCACATTCACTTAAATTTAGAGCTGCAATCCAGACACTGCTTGCGTGGTCTTCAACAACTCCAATCTAATACTTAGTTCAAAGCAGTCCTTAGGCTTGGTCGACAATAAAATGATTATTTTAAGGAAGAGGCTCACAGAATTCATGCAGACAGATAGTTACAAATAAAGGACCTTATAGTAAAAACAGAGTAACAAACAATGGGAAGGGCAATCTATTATAAACAAAGAATGTATAGAAACAATAAAATGAAGAATGAGTGTAAAAAGAAAACATTGGAATTTTCAGACATGAAAAGTGTGCTTGATATAGGAACACAGATAACAAAGGTTTTAAAAATTTGAATGAGCCAGAGACTCAAAACTGATAAGGGATGTGAAACATAATCAAAAGGTCTCCAAATGAAATTATCATAAAAATATCAGTTCAGGAGTTGAGACTACAGTTCAGTGGCAGAACACTTGTATAATATGTGTGAGGCCTTGGGTTCCATCTTCAGCATAAAGGAAAAAGAAAACATCAGTGTACAGGTTAGATTGCATGATAAATCACAACTGGAGAGCTTGGGCATGTGGTTATATTGCTAGAGTGCTTGCCAGATACACAAGGCTCTGGTACCCAAGCCCAATAGCAAAAATCAAAGCAAACATAAATGGAAATGAATTAGAACTGAAGCCTCTCACTACAAGCTTTAAGAAGATTGTGAAGGAGTGTGAACCTCTGTGTATTGTCACTGACAGGTTAAAATGAAGAACTTACGAAAAATTGTATGGCCAGTCCTCAAAATATTAGAGGACACCATAGAATCTAGTGTTTCTACTTTGGGGCATACATAAAAAGGAGCTGAAAGCAGAGCCTCAAATAGCTGTTTCATCCATGGTCTCAGTAGCATTATTTACAATGGCCAAAAGGTGGAAGCCTGTGGCCAGTCCTCTGAGAATTCTTGTGTTGGAAGCTTGATCCTCATTTTACAATATGAGACATGATATGGTCTTGAAAATGGAGAAACCTAGTGGGAGGTCACTAGGGATGCTGCCTTCATTAGTAATTAATTTATTTCTTATGGGACTGTGGTTAGTTCCTAACAGATGTTTGTTGCAGAAGACTAATGCTCCCTCCTCACTTTCTGGCTTTCTCTTACAGTATGATTGTTCCTTCTATATGCTACCTCCACTGTAAAGCCAGTTCCATCATGAATCCATCTCACATGCAATGCAACCAAGGAGTCATCAAAAGAGGACACAGAGTTTTGAACTTGCAGCTAAAAAGATTCATTTCTTAGAAGGCATCTATGCTCACCACTATACCACTAATGCCACATCAAGCATTTTGTCTTTATATAGTATACCAACTCAACTGTTTGATTTAGCTACAGAGAATTAACAAATATTCCAAGTAACTGATAGATAAAAGTATCTACAAAATGCAGTATAATGTGTAAGTGACTATTATTCAGCCTTCAGAGAGAATTCTGTCAAAAGATACAACATGAATGGGCCACATAAATATTTTAGTGAGTGAAATAAGCTGCTCAGGAAAAGAAAAATGCAAGCTTCTATTTTATAATATAAATAACTCTATTTATGTCTATTTTATGACATAAATAAATATCTAAAATGATCAAATTTGCAGAGACAGAATGGAAGTGAAGAACGAAACATAAAGATACAATAGAAACATTTAAAAAAGAAATCCAAAAGTCAATTCTTTGAAAAGAACAATACTGGAAATAAACCTCTGATAAAGTAAATTTCACAGTGAAAAGCACAATATTTAAATAAATAAATATATATATATATATATATATATATATATATATATATATATATATATATATAGTCTGTTTGCCATGTGTGTGTCGTTCCTATAGAGGCCAGAAAACATCATAAATTTAATGCCAGTAAGATTAAAAGTAATCGAATAGACAAATTCTTAGGAAATATAGTTTACCAAAGATGGTTCATGAAAAGTAGAAAATTTGTATGATACTATAATTACTAAAACACTGGATCATTAGTTTCAAGTATTATCTTATTACCTGCTGTAGTTTGAAACTGGTTTGAACATATCATTTCCCAAAGGTTTGTATGAGAGGAGATATTTGTAGCATGTAATTAACTGACAGTTCCAAGAATCATTATGTGTTAGTCAAAACTTTTATGTTACTTTTATTGGTGTCAGGGTATTGAATCTAGAATTCCACATATGCTAGGCAAGTGTTGTGACTGAACTACACCCCCAGCCTCAACTGAAATTAAGAGAAAAACTCCACTTTTTCATGCATCAAAATAATGCAGGGAAGTTATAAAACTATTGAAAGATTTCAAATGATGCATCTTGAGGCCCTTTTAATGACATAAATATCAGTATATGATCCCTAAACCAAATTTTTAATAAAAGTGCTTGAAAGGATATAAGATGTTCCCATGTGGCTTAGGTTTTCATCTAAGAATATATATTGTTATAACACTTGTTGTATTGTTTGAAAGTATATGCTTTTCCAGTTATGCTTTGAACAGTGTTGTAGTGCATCTTGCATTGTACGTGATCCACATGTAAAGTAAGCACCCTTACCCGAAGAACTGTCTTATGAAATTCTTCATATGTATTGAAGACAGGAACTTCATTTCGTTCAAAATCAGTTCTGACATTTAATACTCCTTTTCAGAAAAGAAATGAGAGGTGTTGCATTAAGATAATGAGCAATTGATACTATCTTCCTCATACTTATAATTTAGAAAAATGTTTTATTATTTTATGAATGTATGGGAAGCATGTTCCACAGCTCATATGTGAAAGTCAGAGACAATATTTAGAAGTCAGTTCTCTCATTCCACCTGTATTTGGGTTCTGAGGATTGAACTCAAGTCATCAGGCTTTCATGCCATGTTCATGAGCCATCTTGCCAGACCAAAGTTATAATTAATATTATAGAAAAGACTTCAATTGTGGAGTGCCAATTCTTATAAACAAAGATATGATAGAATTGAAAATCACCCAACTTATAGGTTTCCTTTTGGTTCTGTCAAAACTCAGGACAAGGTCAAAACTTCTACATAGACTCCATACTACCAGTCCCTAGCTAAAAGCTATAATTCTACTCTTTTCATTTCTGGACAAAGGCTTTTCACTGAACAATCTTCAAGCCTTAACAAATGTCACTGTTTTGGCTCCCATTCTCCAGGTCTGTTCAGTGAGTATCACACCTGATCTTATCCTCTGCCCCTCCTTACAGTCCTACCACCTCTCCTCCTTGAACTGAATCAGTAAAGGAACTTACCAACACAACCCCCATCTCAATGCTTTACAGCAATAAGAATTAGCCCCTTTAAACACAAGAAAAAGAAAAAGACTCCGAGTATATAACCCTTGTGTTGTGTGATTCTAAGTTTAGGGCAGGAGTCTCACAGCATGCCCTCGGAGAATGTTCTAGTGGGCAGAGGATCTCAAGGATATGGTGTGTAGCATCAGTGCAGTACAATGAAGAGTGGTAGCAACTATAGCCTTGTTGAATAGGGCTGAAGAAGAAATGCAATATGAGGGTGTAGACACAAGACCTAGCAAATATTTGGGAAAGTTTAGCCACAGAAAGGGCATAGTAATAGAGAAAATCATAGATGATTAATGGGGTCAAGAAAATAGTTGTTTTACCTAAGATTATGAGAGTTTGGTTATATGCTTATGGGCATAAAGCCTTATGTCCTTAACTAAATGTGTTCCATGATATAAGCATCATCTCACAGGTTCATATAAATGGACATTACTATTTTCCATATATGCTTCTAGTAAGTTCCACTTTTGCACAAGCCTCAGGAATATATTATTCATTGGACATAAAACAAACAAACAAGCAAAAATAAAAACAAAACAAACAAAAACAACATCTTGTGAATGGAGAGAAACAAACTGTGTAGCCTAAAGTACTTCAAGGTCTCCCCCAACCAATACTCTGTCCCCTAAGACACTTGAAGCATGATGAGGGCTGTGATGCTCTCAATCAGCAATGGCACACAGAAGAAATGGGCCTAAGTCAAACCTGCTTTATCAGAAGATTCAGAGGCAGCAACTGCCTGACATCTTGCAGGTCGTGCTCTGAGTCTCTGTTCAGAGGGCCCATATCCAAGCCTATCCATAACTTTCTGTAGTCTCTTCAGCAAATTTTGAAGCTCCTCATGTGTTCGCCTCCGGTGTGAGTTAAGGGTCTCCCTAATCAAGAGAAAATTAAAGAGTGAGCTTTATGAATGGTAAGGCTGAGACAAACAATTCATATCGTACCTCAATAGGAGGAATAAGATGACAGAAAGATAGAAATTTGCATTAATTAAACATCCAGTGTCTTCATTACACAAAATAACTACTATAGCAGAATATGTCAGCAAATGGCTTTAATGTCAATACTCAGGTGGTAAGGCAGGAGGCTTTCAGGTTTGAGGTAAGTCTTGGGATAAATAGCATGATCTAGTCTTTAAAATAAATAATAAATGAACCAGCAAGCAAATCATATTTCTATTTAAAGCCCTTTGACTGTGAGGCTCTTAAAAGTTGGGATCGATTTATTTCTATATCTTCCTAGCACAGCCCAACACTATGCCTAGTGCTGTGGTTTAGTAATTACTTACAGTAAATCTGAATTAGCTTGAGTGTAATAGCAAGTGTTTGATTTGCATCTGTTCTCACCTGCCTTAATAACAGTAATTCTGACTAGATGTTGCAATGCAATTGAGTCTGAGAGAATGGAAAACCCAAGAAAGAGACCAAATTTCTCTTGAGAGCCAACCTTCCATGGGAGAGTCTATTTGACTAGATGTGAACTCAAAATAAGGGCAGGGCAGAAGGCTTTGTCATCTTTACCAGTTATGAATTCCTACCTCCTCATTTTTTCTTGCTGATTTCTCTCCATTTTCAGTCAGGTACAGGTGAATCTAAAACCAAATCAGACTAATATTTTACTAAGTTATCATCTTTCTCCAGTCTATAGCATCTACCTGTGCTGTATCTATCAACTATAAACTATCCACTTTCTCTCCTCAACAATCTATCTTCTATATGTTCTCTCTAAACCATCTACCACCTATCTTTCCATCATCTATTGTCTATCATTAATATTCTACATATCATTATCTACTTTCTATCACCTATTAACCTCTTATCTATCTTCTATCATGTACTGCATTTCTATCATACATGTCCTATCATTTACTTGTCTATTTACTATCAAATCTGTCTAAACTATCATCTGTCTATATATGTATGTAAAGCTATCCTCTATTTTCTATCTGCTACACATGAATTTGTCATATATGTGCCTCTCATTTACCTATATAGTACCTACCTTTTATCTATCATCTACTACCATGCATCGCTCATTTTCTATTGTCTATATTTTATGCTATATATAACATCTGTCATGGATTTATACTTATCTAGCTATCCATTATATTCAAGCCATCCTGTGTTTCCTATCTTTTATTTCATATCAATAGTCTGCCATCTAACAAACCTGTATCTATCTTTCAGCTATTATCTTTTATCTATAATCTATCATCTCTCCATCCTGTGCTCACATTCAATGTATCATTTATTCCCCTGCTATCCTATGTCTAATTTCCATCTATCATTATCTATCATTGATGAACTACCTATACTGTATTCCTTTCAGATCTATAATCTTTCACCTATCATCAATCTTCTACCTATTCTAAGACTTTGTTGCATCTATTATCTTCCATTTAACTACTGTCTATTCTCTAGCTATTCTGTTTCTATCATCTATCATCCATCATCTAGCTACCTTGTGTCAACATCCCAAATTTCTACAATCATATATATATATATATATATATATATATATATATATATATATATATCCTGTGTCTATATTCCATCTATTTCTATCCAGTAGGTCTCCTGTGTCTGTCTATCTACCTATATACCCTCTAACTATCCTGTATCTATCTTCCATCTATCATTAATCCCCTAGCTATCCTGTGCTCTAGTTCCATCTATCAATCATCTATCTAACTATAATATATCCTCTAACTTTCCTGTGTCTAACATATATTATCTTCTAGCTATCTGAATCTATCTCATCTATCAGTCTATATCTATCTATCTATCTATCTATCTATCTATCTATCTATCTATCTATCTCATCTATCAATCCAAAAACTCAATTGTGGATATCTTTCACATATCTTTCATCCTCTAGCTAAAGTGTATCTACAATCCATTTATATATCAACAATCCTCTAGTTATCCTGTATCTACCATCTATCATCATCTAACTATACTATATCTCTGTTCCATCTTTCTATTATCTATCCCTTGCCTATTACTTTTGTGTCTCTCTGTCATCCAATTTCTAACTATCCTGTATCTTCCATTTAATTATCACCTTTCCTTTACCAATCCTTTGTCTATGTTCCATCTATCTTTAATCCTCTAGCTACCCTGTGTCTACACTTCCATCTAGCTATCATCTACCTTCTAGGTCTCTTCTGCCTATTTTTCATTTTTTATCATATTTTCTTTATCTATCATTTGTCTATCTCTTATATATCTATTTTCCAATCCTCTAACTATTCTGTGTCTGTTAACCATCCATGTATCATTATCCTTTTACTACCTTGTATCTCTCTACTACCTCTCATCTAACTTCTAGCTATCATATGTCTATCTTCCATCTTTTTAATCACCTTTCCTTTGCATATCTGTTGTCTATCTTTCATATATCTATTTTCTATCCTCTATTCTTTTTGTTTTCAATCTGTCTTTCCTCTATCCTCTAACTATCCTGTGCCTGTCTTCCATCTATCCACCCTCTATCCTGTGTCTCTAGACCATCCATGTTTCATTTATTATCTAGCTACCCTGCATCTCTGTGATCTGTATATCATCCATCCTCTAGCTTTCCTGTATTCATCTTCCATCCATTTATCAACTTTCCTCTAGAGATCCTGTGTCTCTATACCATCCATGTATCATTTGTCATCTAGCTAGCCTGTATCTCTGTGATCTATCTATCATCAATCCTCTAGATTTCCTGTATCTGTCTTTCATCTATCTATCAGCTATCCTCTAGCTATCCTGTGTCTCTACCATCCATGTATCATTTATCCTCTAGCTGCCCTGAATCTCTGTGATCTATCTATCATCAATCCTCTAGATTTCCTGTATCTGTCTTTCATCTATCTATCAGCTATCCTCTAGCTATCCTGTGTCTCTACATCCATGTATCATTTATCCTCTAGCTACCCTGCATCTCTGTGATCTATCTATCATCAATCCTCTAGATTCCCTATATATGTCTTCCATCCATTATCTGTCTCCTAGATACCCTGTGTCTGTTTCCCACCTATTTGCCACCTATCCTCTTGCTGCCCTGCATCTGTTTACCATCCATATACAATTTATCCTCTAGCTATCATTTATTTCTCTTCCATCTGTCTTTAATCTCTAGCTTTTTTGTGTCTCTCTTCCATATAATTATCACCTTTCCTTTGCCTCTCCCTTGTCTATCTTCCATTTGAGTTTTTCTGTGTCTGTCTATGATTCAGTTCTCCTCTAGATACCCTGTATCTCTCTTTTTTCTCAATTTTTTATTTAAATTAGAAACAAGATTGTTTTACATGTCAATCCCAGTTCCCTCCCCCTCCCCTCCTCCCCTGCCTCCCACTAACACCCTACCTATCCCATACCCTTTCTGTTCCCTAGGGAGGGTGAGGCCTTCCATAGGGGGTCTTCAGAGTCTGTCATATTCTTTGGGATAGGGCCTAGGCCCTCCCCCATGTGTCTAGGCTGAGGGAGTACCCCTCTATGTGAAATGGGCTCCCAAAGTCCATTCCTATGCTAGGGATAAGTACTGATCTATTACAGGAGGCCCCATAGATTTCCAAGGCCTCCTCACTGACACCCACAGTCATGGGGTCTGGATCAGTTCCATGCTGGTTTCCCAGTGATCAGTTTGGGGGCCAAGAGCTCCCCCTTGTTCAGGTCAGCTATTTCTGTGGGATTCACCAGCCTGGTCTTGACCCCTTTGCTGATCACTCCTTCTCTGCAACTGGATTCCAGTTTAGATTAGTGTTTAGCTGTGGGTATCTGCTTCTACTTCCACCAGCTGCTGGGTGAAGACTATAGGATGGCATATAAGTTAGTCAACAATCTCATTATCAAGGGAGGGCATTTAAAGTGGCCTCTCCAACTGTCGCTTAGATGTTAGTTGCCATCATCCTTGTAGATCTCTGGACATTTCCCTAGTGCCTGATTTCTCTTTAAACCTATACTGGCTCCCTCTTTGATGGTATCTCTCATTTTGCTCTCCTCTATTCTTCCCCCTACACAACTTCTTGCTCCCTTATGTCCTCCTTGCCCCTCCTCTTCTCCCTTTCTCATTCCCCTAGCTCCTTGTCCCCTCCCCCATGCTCCCAACTGTCAGGAGATCATGTCCCTTTTTTGCTCAAGAGATCGTGTCCCTTTCCCCTTTGACAAGAGACCATGTATGTCCCTCTTAGAGTCCTCCTTGTTGCCTGACTTCTCTAGTGGTGTGGATTGAAGGCTGGTATTCCTTTGGTCTATGTGTAAAATCCATATATCAGTGAGTGCATACAATACTATCTACCTTACATTTATCTATCATGTATCCTCTAAAAGCTAGAGTCTAGCTATTCTGTGTCTGTCTTACATCTATCTTCTAGCTATCCTGTCCATCACATATCTATCCTCAATCAACCCTGTGTCTATTTCCCACCTTTCTGTCACCTATTGTGTTTCTATCTCAATCTGTTTATCTTCTAACATCTAGATATCCCACATCTGTCTTCTATTTCTCTTCCATCCTCTAGATCTGTGTCTACAATCTAATCTCTTAATCATTTATTCATCCTATATCTCTCATCTATCATATCTAACTAACTTTCATCTTCAATTTCTCATCTAATCTTCATCCTAGTTCTTCATCTCCTATTATCTATACTTTATCATCTATGTCTACAATCTACTATAATTTTGCTATCAGTGACCTATAATTCATCACCTATCAAACATTTACCAATCTTCACGTGTTTCTGTATCATATAACCCTCATGGTAAAACTTGTCATTATTCAGAAATACAGCCAGTATGTCCCTATATGCCAATGTATGGCATGAGAGTATCAGAGATAGTGAACTGTGGTATAAATAGTATTACTTGGGAAATAAGAGGCATTTCACAAAGATCAAGTTAGAAAACTAAGTTAAAAGACCACAGATATGTATACACTTGTCTACAAATTTTCAGACTAAGCTAAAAACAAATATAACTGAAATAGGAAATTATCAAATCCACAGTTTACAGTTGGTGAGTTCCCCATCCCTGTCTCAATGATTAGTACAAGCTTAAACAGAAAATAACTCAAGATTTTGCCCTTTACAGCACAGCACCAACTGACTTTAACCTTACCTCACCACTCACTTGAGGTCAAGTGCTCTTATGTTTACTGTATCCAGGCAACTATAGAATACAAACTGCCTCTGAGATTGGTTGATAATGTAAGACCCGATGACTGTGATTGGTCCTAAGAGGCAAGGCTGTGATTGGGCAAAACACAAGTGGTTTCTGTTAACAGTAAAGCTGTGATTGGTCTAAAAAATACAAATTTCAACAACTATGATTGGTCCAAAACATAATCTTTGATTAATGTGATTGGTGGTAATTGGGAGGCTCTGATTAGTCTAAAATATGTCTCAATTATTCTGACTGGTTCTACAAGGCAAAGCAGTTGGGTTTATTGAGTAATTAGGGAGACATTCACCAATTACTTCCTTTCCTGGGTTGTAACACCAGGCCAAATAAACTATTCTCTTATATGATCTTTTAAATATATCTATGTCTGTATATGTTGATTACTTTTATTTTATGTATATTTTTTGCCTACAAGAATGTGTGTGTGTACCATGTGCATGTCTGGAACATGTGGAGGTCAGAAGAATGTGTTGGATTTCCTAGAACTTGAGTTACAAATAGTTAGTTGCGAGCCACTGTGTGGGTACTGGGAACCAAACCTAGGTCCATTGCTTGGGCAACAAGAGTTCCTAACCACAGAACCATGTCTCCATCCTCCTCAAGTGATATTTTCTTGCTTCCTCTTCATAATATCAGATAAATTGGTAAGCCATGGATAAATCCTCAGAGGCAGGAAAGTGACAAAAGACACAATTGCACTTCAAGTGTCAACAGATTGAATTTTTATTGCAGCAAGGCAGCTGTCTACATAGCTACAGAAAAAAAAATAGCTAACCAATCCATGTTGGGACCTTAGAAAAGTTCCATTATGGAATGTCTTAAGGTCCAGTCTCTGGATTCAGTAAACAGGAGTACCCAAAAGCTCTGGCCCACTATTGTATTGCTAATGCCAGCAGGTCTACTATTGTTTACTATGGCCTCAGGGTAGAATGCCTCCTAGTTTATATCTCTATGGGCCTAAGCATCTGAATAGTGCTGCACCTGGATGGAGGTTGGAGGTGCGTAAGTAACAAGTGAGGACAGAGAGTTGGGAGCCAGCTAGCAGAGAGGAGTCAACAGAAGGACAGAAATGGCCTCCTTGTAGCCATAGAAGCATGGTTAAGAAACAGCCAAGAAAATGCTAAATAAACAAGAGACTCTAGTTTTACAGCATGGAACTGAGAGTGCTCTAAAGATGACAAGATGCCTGTGTTTGGTCTTTATCGCCGCTGGGTTGCTAGGAGTTTCTAAGCCCATGCTCCCCCCACCCAGGCTGAACCTCATGGCTTCCATGGCTTGGAGCCAAGACTGGCCGGGATACAACAAGTCCAAGAGTGGCTAGGGAAGAAGAGAGGCAACAGGAGAGGGAATAGATCTGAGGCTGAAGAAGGATACAAACTTGTAAAGTGTCATACAGAAGAAATAACTATGCCTAGAGGTGCTACCAGTCTTAGGATAAGAGCTCCAATGCCGACTTGTGGTAATGGGTAAGAACTCTCCCTACTTCCTGGGCATTCATAAGACCTATAACAATGGCTGCTGCCAAGGAATGAGCCATTTCAATATCCAAGCCTGCCTTGGAGCAGCAAGTCCAACCACAAAGGAAGGCTGGACATTCTCTACTTCCTAGGCCCATACAAGAACTGAAACACTTATAGGGCTAAGAGTCTCAAGACCATAGGTCTGCGCAAAAACTGCAATACCAGAGGGTGTCACTTCCTGCTCCTCATATTACTGTGGATATTTTTAATTTTATTTGTTTGTTTTGGCAAAGGATGCCATGTAACCAAGCCAACCCCTCAACTCACTATAGAACCTTGAACTCCTGATCCTCCCACCTCCAGCTCCCAAGTACAAGGATTAGAGGTCACTGCCACCATATACAATTTCTGCATGGCTGAGATGGAACCCAAATGAGCCATATCACCATCCCAATATTTTATGAATAATTTGTAAAGATTTTGCCATTCATGTAGCTGTGAAAAATAAAGAGTTCCTACTCCCCATAATTTAAGAACAAGAGTGTAAAACAGAATGGATCTTTACTTACTAGATATCAAGGGTTTTTATAAAGCTCCAATACTCAGGCTGGCAGGAAATAATGAAGACATGTAAAATATAATGGAACAGAAGTGGTGAAAACTCAGGAATAGATCTATATGTAAAATAAAATAATTATAGTTCTGAGGTTTATACCATTAAAAAGAGGCAAAATTTATAGTTACTGTTGTTCTAAACCCTAGAGTAAGCAGCCTTCCTATAAAAATAATTTACTGTGAGATCATAGTACTGTAGCACAGTCCGTTTCCAAAACACTGTCTTTCTCCACCACATTCTTCACCTCACCTCCCATTCCTCAGTTAGTCCTGTTGTACCAATGTCAATTCTTCTCCAAAGGAAGCAGCTGCAGAATTTACCAAAAATGAGTACTGATAAATTCAAAATGCATCTTTGATAATTCACTTGTGAGAAAATGGGTGAAAGGCAAAGATCAGCAGCAGAACATCTTCTAGCCAAATATCCTGCTTCTCTCCACCAGATGGTTCTTATGTAAAAAGCAGAGACTCAATTGTGGACACAAATGCATGCCACTCACTCATATCTTTCCTTGAATGCTGTGTAAATCAAACTTCATTTATCCATTTGCTATTTATTTATTTTCAGTTGCTAAGATAGGCTGGCCTTTAAGGTACTATTTAGCACAGGAAGTCCTTGAACTCAACATCTTCCTGCCTTAGTCTTCCCAATGCTAGGATTAAATAGCTAATAACAAGATAACTATTACCTCTGACTCTCATTTGATATCTTGTAGGTGTTTTCTAAGTTGTACTTTAGGGCAGACTCAAATGAATAAAAATATGAATTCAATACTACAAACAGTTAATTAGAGCTCAAAGTAAAAATAAAAAATCTCAATTCTAGAAGGAAGTTACACATAAAGTTATGTGAAAGATGAAAGGATGGGTGGCGGTGCAGAACAGAGTCAGAATAGGGACAAAGCACAGAAGGACACAAACATTAAATAAATTTAATGTTTTTAGGTGGAACATTGACATGGCTCAGGAATCAAACCCAGAATTTCTCATAATTAAAGCAAGTTCTCTACCACCAAATTACATAACGACATTTTTTCTTAAATGCTATCCCATTGGCGCCACCAATAAAGCCTAGGAATTCGTAGCTAGAAGAAAGCTCAGGTTGCTATTGTTAAAAATTGTTGAGAAAGTAGACATTAAACCTTCACAAGGCAAACTGTTATCAAAGAAAAACTATCTTGATACATTACAATTCAACAGAATTTCTGGCTCAATTCTCTGAAGGAAGTCAACAACAAAAGCAATGAAAAATAGTAAAGGAAGCCTTCCCAAATACACAGTCTTTCTTGCCTGCTTCTCTCTACTATATATCCCAGCTTCACTTTCTCCCAAGCAGTATTACTGAAGATAATTAATGAATGAACTAATCATGATTTTTGTATTTATTTCACTAGTAAGATTTGCAAATGGAGGTGAGTTGGTCTCATCCCTCTATCAGTATTGATGCCCATTTCATTTAGCTTTCAGTTCTTCAGAATTTTGTTTTTGTCCTTAGAATCTACAGATTTGCATAATACTTTGAAAACCTCTGTGTTTTTCACATAAAACTCTATTTTTGTATTTGTATTTATTTCTCCACTTCAGTTTATTAGACCTATAGAAGCTATGGTTATTCCGCTCACTGATGTAATTCAATAATTGGCAAAAATATTCAAAATACCATAGCTAAATGGATAGAGAGTTGTGTTAAAAATGAATCCTTTCTGGATCTCTCTGAGTTTGAGGCCAGCCTGGTCTACAGAGTGAGTTCCAGGACAACCTCCAAAGCAATACAGAGAAACCCTGTCTCAGAAAAAAAATGAATCCTTTAATGACTCATAGCATTAACATTTTGTGTGAAATTGTCCATGCCAGTTCTACTTGACATGCAATATAAACTGATCATGAGTTTTAAAACTGACTGAATCACAGTCCTGTTCCTTCCAAAGAAAACACACTAGAACATGATGCCACAACTTTTAAAGTTATATGAATTGGGGGAAATTATTTTTCAATGTTTCCTTAAAGAAAACTAGGGATTAAAGTAGAAGGGAGACATGCCAACCAGTGTGATTCTGAGACAAGATGAAGATTAGCAAAGAAGAAAGGGGAATGGGGGGAATATGATCAAAATCAACTGGATACACATATGAAATACTATAATGAAACCCATTGTTAAGTTAGAGACAGAAGCTCATATCTATACTACTAACACTCAAAGAGTTAAGACAGGAAGATTGCCACAAGTTTGAGCTATACAATGAATGTTAGGTCAATTTGGAATTCAGAGTAAAAACTCACTCTCAAAAAAGAAGGAGGAAGGAAGAAAAGAAGGAAAAAAGGAAGGAAGGAAATCCATTGTTTTGTACAACTAATATAATGCTAATAAAAATCCAAAGAAGTGAAAAGGGATTTGTTTAGCAACAAGGAATATCATTTTCTACAGTGCAAAATGATGTGTTTTCAGAAAGAGAAGAGAAATTGGTCTATGATCCAAACATCTCCAAAGACAGAGATATGAAAAGGTAAAAACAAATCCAATACCGTATTCTGGAAGCTCTAGGGGCATCAAAGCCATAGCTTCATACAAAGTAGGCAAGTGCTCTACCACTATCTACAGCCTCATGCCTGAAATTCTATATCTTTTCCTTGTCTATCACAATTGATACTTCTCCCCATAATTCCTGTACAAAGAGATGAGAATAGATTTACCAAAGTGTGGCAAGCTGACAGGACTCAGATAAGAGGAAGAGAAGAGAAATCTCTAGCAAATGGTGTACCCATGAAAATGCCATCTAAATGTCAAGGAGACTGTACTAGCAAATTCATTCTTGACTTCTTGGTTATTTTGCTACTGTTTCTGCAAAAATGGAAATGCTAAAGAATAACTATTTTCCAACCTAGTAGAGATGCATCAGGGGTTTCTACGGCCTCCAGTCATCCTCAGCCCTAAATCAATGCATAAGGGAAATCTAACATGAAGGGGTACTCATCATGGTCAGTTTTTGTTTTTGTTTTTGTTTGTTTGTTTTCAGTATTGGGCATTGGATCCAGGGACTTAACACATGTACTCTACAACTGAACAGTATGTTTGGTCCTATTTTTGCTTTTTATTTAGAAATAGAGTCTGACTAAGTTGCTCAAAAAAATCTTGAATTTGTGGTCTTCCTTTCTAACCCTCATGAGTAGCTGGTTTTATAGACAGTCCTGTGCCACTAAGCATGGCTTGATACTATGTGCTGGTTGTGATGACTCAGGCCTGTAATCCAATAACAATGGAAAACTACAAAAAAATAAAAGGTAGTTGCTGCAGAAATAATAAAGTCATAAGAGAGGGTGAATGACAAGTACAGTATGAAGGTGGCCGACTAAAAGAAGAGAAAATAAGTTCCATATAATTACTGGAAGTTCATCAGAGATGATCACTCAAACACAGTGCATAGTCAATTGGAAGTCTTTATTTCAGCCAGCTAGGACCACACTGAAGTGTTCAGGGATCTAGGTGTGGCCCCGAGTGTTCAGAACACAGGGATTTTAAGAGTGTCATGCTCTACCGACTGAGCTAGCAGGGCAGCAGTATAACTCAGGGATTTTAAAGGCAGAAACCTCAACCTGGCATCTTGCTTAGCAGCTGTGGGGATGGGGAGAGGGCTTGCAGAGTTTGCAGTTGGAAGCAGACAGATGTTTTTATCTTTAAATTTTTTTTTAATTTATTTTTGACATTTCAATCCCAGTTCCCCCTCCCTCCTCTCCTCCTGCTCCCCCCACTCTACCTCTCAACTGCTTTTGGGGGAGTGTAAGGCCTCCCCTAGGAAGTGTACTAAGTCTCTCCCATCATTGCATCTTGTTAAGAAAGGACCAAGCTTCCCCCGACTCCCTAGGCTGAGCAAAGTATCTCTCCATAGAGAATGGGCTCCACTAAGTCAGTTTGTGCATTAGAGTTAGATCTTGAACCCACTGCCAGTGGCCTCTTATATTGTTCCAGCTGCACAAGCCACAACATTGTCACCTATATTCAGGGAGTCTAGTTCAGTCTTAGGCAGGTTCTCCAGTTGTCAGACCTGACCTGAGTCTGTGATCTCTCACTAGTTTGGGTCAGCTGATCCTGAAGCAAGCAGTATTAACAGAAGCTAAGCTGGTGGAGGTCCTGCAAGGCACTTAAGGTAAATGGTTAGTTGGTGAAGGTTCCAAGTTGGAGAAGGTTCCACGCAAGGAGGCAGTTTAACAAAAGCTAAGATAAGTTAGCAAAGACATACTTGTTTAGTCAATTCTCTTAACATTTTTATCATTGACTATGAGAACTGATGTTCCTATGGTTGTTGACCCAGCAATACAAGCTACATCATGAATGGAACAAGGATGGGTGTGGCTTGCCTTTCCCAATGCAGCCTTGGGTTCATGTTAAAGTAAGTCTTTCTTCTTCCCTGCTATATAAGTATACCTAGGGCAGGATGTGTACTAGGACACATAAGAGGTACTTATTTGCCACACCTTGGGAGGAGGCACATTTAGTTAAACCATTTGTACATGCCCGCCAAGTGGTTTCAGAAGCCATAACATATTGATGCTAACAAGAATTGACTTGAGGAGTGGAATAGATATCATTGGGGTAAAGTGAAGCTTCTAGGTCAAAAGTCTTAGATACCAGGCAGGTTCCACCTTCTTATTGTTGGGATCCAAATCTCAGAGCTTGGCATGAGATCCTAGGCCATGCTTGGCAGGCCACATAGTTACATAACAGCTCCTTAGAACCTCAGCTCAAGAAAAGAAGCAACCTGACCAGTCCTCCACCCACAGGCTCAGTCACCTACGCAACCCTTCCTGGACCTCTTACTCATAAACTCTTTACCCTGCCAAATATTCTCTTTGCGGCTTCCTAATATCCTGCTTATACTAACACCTGGTGCACAAACAACCCATTCTGCCCCTCCCTATATCCTGACTATATAAGCTAGCCTGAGAAAAGTAAAGTTTGCCACTTGATCAGAATCCTGTTTTGTGGTCGTTCTTTCTGCATCTCTTGTCCCCATTCCCTATCCCCGACTCTCTTGCCCCAGGTTGATGTCCTGCAGGTTGGGACATCTTATAGCTCCCCCAGTGTTAGTTTAGGCTGTTTCCAGTTACAATTGTTTTAATTTTTGGTGGACCAATGGTCTGATTGATCCCTAGCCATGTAGTAATGGGGTCAAGGGTTCAGAAACAACAAGCAATCCTGACCAATTCCTGACTAGAAATGATTAATCAAACAGTGAACCTTATCATGGGTAGACAATATAGGATTCCTGGCCCTAGTGCCAATGAGGCCTAGGGCATTAAAGCTTTTGGTGCTATTTGTGGCTAATCTCATTGGGAAATAGCAATGGTCAGTGTGGTAGTTTGAATGAAAATGGCCCCCATAAGCTCATAGGGAAAGGCACTATTAGGAGGTATGGCCTTGTTGGAGTAGGTATGGCTTTTTTGGAGGAAGTGTGTCACTGGGTGTGGGCTTTGGGGTTTCAGATGTTCAGGCCAGACCCAGTGTCTCACTCTCTTCCTGCTGCCTGCAAATCTGGATATAGACTCCCAACTACTTCTCCAGCACAATGTCTGCCTGTGTGCTGCCATGCCTCCCACCATGACAATAATGGACTAAACCTCTAAACTGTAAGCCATCCCCAATTAAATGTTTTCTTTTATAAGAGTTGCAATGGTCATAGTGTCTTTTCACAGTAATAGAAACCATAACTAAGACAGTCAGGACTAGGTCTTTCTCCTCAGGATGGGTAGGGCATCTCTGTTGGGATCCATGGCTTTTGGGTGCCTAAGGAGGTAGCCTCCTCTGAATAGTACACTTATTTCCTGGGTCTTTTTTGATAGCAAAATAGTCTTATTTGCCAGGTTCTTCCAGTGTCCCATGGAACATAGCCACCCATCCAATCTCTCAGTATTATAGTTATGGGATTACAGTTCTCCATTGTGCACTGTGTGGGATTGACCCCTCTTTTATGTATATATAGTTGTCAACATGCTTCTTGGAAGCCTCGGTTCTACAACTCCATTTGGATCAATATAAATTCACCCCAAGCTTCACTGAGTGTGGCAGTCAGTCATCTTCCTGTTGCCTGAAAGATTTAGCACTCTCAGCTCCTGCACCACACCTGCATGCACACTGTCATGCTCCCCATCATGATAATGGACTGAACCTCTGAAAGTGTGGATGAGAGCCACCCCAATTAGATGTTTTCTTTAATTATGTGTGGAGTCCATTCATGGGCCATGCATAGAATTTGATTTCCTGTTTTTCTCTATCTATCAGAAGACAAATCTTCACTACCATCCCTCTTATAGTTTAACTAAGCTCCAACCCAGGAAAAAAAAGAACAAAGGTCCATTTGGAACTGGGATTAGATTGACTACTAACTTCCTTGTACCTGTTATTCTTAATTTCCAAGTCCCAACTGGGGGACAGTGAAGGGGACCCATCCCTATTTAGAGAGAACAGAAAAAGATGAGCATAGTATTCGGGGTTAATGATTTCAGGTCAGTCGTACCATTGAAGAGTTTGAAGTCCAAGTCATGGTTCATCTGTCATCATCCTCAGCAGCCCTCTTTCTTTGGGAGTGATGGATCCAAGGGATGACACCAGCTACTTTCACAGCAACTGGGGTTGTAAGGGTAACTGGATAGAGTTCTTTCTAGGCAGGTTCCATAGTCCAGATAGGTATCCTCTTTATCTAAACCAAGTCTCCTGGCCAGAACTGATAGGTGGGTTTGGAGATGAGGGATAACAGTATTTCCTTCAAGGTCCAGATAACGGACTGGTGAGCTTCCTGCAAAACCTGCAATGACTTGAGAATGAAGAGATTAGACATTTCTGTCTGGAGAATGTCTTAGAGTTTGAGGAGGATAGACAGTAATCTCCCGAACATAACTTCCAAAGGAGTAAGTCACCCACCCCCACAAGAAATACATCAAGACCTGATGAGGCAAGGAAAAGGGGAGGATGATGGCCCAGTTTTTAGCAGTTTCTGGGACCAAAATACAGGAAAGGAAGCATAATGAGGGAATTCTGGTCCAATGCAAAACTAAAAACCAGCTAGGCAAACTCCAAACTCTACATCTCCATGTCTGATGTCAAAAAACGCTCTTCAGATCTCTAATTCCATTCACTTTTGTTAACTGCAACATCTTTCTATTGGGCTGGTTCTACCTCATTAGAAGCTCTCCTTGGCAGGTATCCCATGACTCTGGCATCTCTAACATCGTGGGTTCTCCAAGGCAATCTAGGTTGCAACTTCACAGCTTCACATAATGGTCTCTGTAGTAGGCCTCCATTCAGGGACACTCCTAACATATGTCTGGCCTCAGCTGCTGTTCTTAGGTGTGTTGATACTTTGTTTATGCTATAACAAATAAAGTTTATGATCATGAAGGGGTGCATGGCAGTGTGCAGGCAGACATGGTACTGGAGCTGAGTGTGCTATATCTTATAGGCAACACGACTGACTATCACACTGAGTGAAGCTTAAGAAAAAAACCCAAATCCTGTCCACACAGTGAGATACTTCCTCCAACAAAGCCACACCTCTTAATAGTGCCACTCCCTTTGTGGACCACTTTCTTTCAAACCACCATACCCACTTTTGTGTTCTTTGCAATGGACAAAATAGACAGTCACTACCCTCCTTGGGTAATCAGATAGCATTCAATAGTGCTAAGATGTCTTCTCTGTTTTTTATCTTTTTTCCTGTTGAGGTTAGCATTCCTCTCTCCCTGTACATGAACATGGGCCTTGACAAAAGCTTATCAGCTATCAATGTATATGGTAACAGTCTTGTCTTTTCTACAACAGTGCATGAGTATGACCTGAAGTTCAGCTCATTGAGTTGATGTTCCCCTGATCAAAGATTGTGCTCAGATAGCCCTATCTTGAATCACCACCACTGTCCCAACACACCTACTCCCATCTTGGATGAAATTGCTCCCAACTGTGAACAATATTTTACCTGGTGTCACTAGTAGGATATCAAATTTTGCATGATGGACTGGATCAGATCAGTCACCTTCATACAGTCATGTAGGGGTTCCTTGAAGTCATTGTCCAGCAAGAGCCTGGCAGGGTTGAGAGCTTATGTCTTAAGGAACTGAATGCAGGGTTGATCTAGAAGCAGAACTTGGTATTGAGTCACCCAGCAGTTAGACATACATCTCTTCTGTGTCCCTCTCAATAAGGCCTCAACAAAGCGTGGGTCCATTAGGAACAGCGCATGCCCTAAACTTAATTTATCCACTTCTTTTACCAGCATAGCAGTGGCGGCTATGTCACTTATATATGTTGGCCATCCAGGTGTGACTAGGTCAATTCTCTTGGACAGATATGCCACTGGTCTTTTCCAAGGTCCCAGTGTTTTCATGAGGATTCCCTTGGCAATGCCTCTAGCCTTGTTCACATGCAAGTGGAATGTCTTAGTAATATCTGGGAGGGCCAGGGCTGGATCAGATACTAGTGCCCTTTTCAAGGTTTTGAAAGCCTTCTGCTAGGTCTCAATCAATTCCAAAGGCTGCATATCCCTGGTACTAGTGTAGAGGATCTTAACTATGCAAGCATTATCCAATTGCCCCTAGGAATTCTCATATGTGTCTTTTAGATATGGGTGTAGGGATTTGTAGGATGGCTTAAATACGGTTGTGGAAAAACATCTGTTTTCCTTTCTCTGGGTTATATCCTAGGTACAGGAGCTGAGAGATGCACAACTGAGCCTTTTTGGCTAAGACTCTAGACCCCAGGACTTGGGGGCATTTCCAAAAGGCCTTCTTTTGTAGCCTGTCTACATTTCTCCTCAGTGGTTGAAAGCATGAGTAGGTCATCTACATATTGGAGCAGAGATTTTGTGGATATTTTTGTCTAAATGCCAACAGATCTGCCCTCAGGACTTCATAAAACAATGCTGATGAGTTTTGGAATCCCAACAGCAACTAAGCCCATGTTAGTTGGCTGGTATAAACACCCTCTCTCAGTCCATTCAACTGAAAATATGGGTTGACTGAATAAGATCAGCGGGAGGCAGAAGAAAACTTCTTTTAAGTACAGGACCATACAGAGCTTCCTTTTGGGGAAACAACAAGCTTGGGAGGATATAAAGATTTACTACTGTGGAACTGATAATTTACACCCATGTTTTTGCTTCCCTCAAATCCTGTACCAGTCAGAAGTCTCAAGTGTTGGGCTTCAGGACAGGGAGCAAGGCAGTGTTCCATGAGGAGCCATAGGCGACAAGAAATCTTGTGGAAATCCCTTGCTTGGTCCTCCAGCCCATAGGGTATTGTTTGACCCATACTGGTTTTACCTAATTTAGTAACTTAACTATGATGAGTAGCCAGTGTGCTGCTAAGCCTGGTAGGTTCCCTCATCCCAAACATCAAGGTCCCTTGCTTTGAGTTCGTGCAGGTAGCCTAAGGATAATTCTTCCTTCCTGGTGCCTGAATCCTCTTGTAAGAGGTACTCCTCAAATAGAGAAGTGACCATAATGTTGCATGACCAGCCCTGAATCTAGAGTTAGAGTAGCTGAGTTCCCCCAAGAAAGAGAAAGTGGCTCTGAGTTTTTGTAATAAGTCCATTATGATCAATGTGTATGATCAGTCTAGCATAACCAGAAAGTGTGTCACAGTTCCTTGTCTTAGATCTATGGTTCAACAGTTGTCCATAGAAAATAGGCAGTTTGTGGCCTACTGCTCCTTCAACTGCTGTCTTCCTGGAGGTCTAGGGTCCAAGCAGTTCTGTCAAGGCAGATTGGGTTGCTCCAGTGTCTATTAGAAAGTCAACGTGTTTTCTCTACATTCTCACTGTCCTGGGAGCTAAGACAGTTATCAATCTCAGAACTATAGGCACTCCAGGGCTGCCTATTGTTAAGTGCTTCCCACTGCATTCCAGGAGAGTTACTGCTCAAGAAAAAAGACCACAGAAGGAAAGGGGATAAAAGCATCTATACTACTAGATCAAAACTTCCTAGCCAGTGTTACTTGGACAGTTTTATAAGACTTGCTAATCATTGCCCTAGAATGCTACCAACAAAGTAGTTGTCTTTTTTTCTTCTGTAATTTTATTTTCAAAAGTATTTTAGATTGCATATGAGTAGTTTGTCTACAGGGTGTCTGCACCATGTGTGTACAGTGCCTTTGGAAGCCAGAATCTCCTGTAACTGGAGTTACAGACAGTTAATAATCATATGAGCGCTGCTGAGAAGTGAGCCATAACTGAGCCATCTCTCCAGCTCTCTTTAGATTTGGGGCTCTTTTATTTGAGACAGTTAGGTTGGTTTGTTTTTATTTTAATCAGGTGTGTGTGTGTGTGTGTGTGTGTGTGTGTGTGTGTGTGTGTGTGTGTGTACCTGTGGGGGTGTAGTGTGAAGGCATCCTTAGATTACAGAAGATGGTTTTGAACCCCTAGAAGTTTCATGTCTTTGTGAGCCACCATTCTGGTGCTAGGTATTGAATTCATGTCCTCCTGGAAATATAACAGTCTTAGCCACTAAGGCATCTCTCTTAGCCTGGAGGTTTCTGATTTATAAGAGTTAAATTTACAAAGTAGAGAAACAATTCAAATATAACTTCATCACTGAAATTTTACCAATCTATTTTAATTGCTATGAAATCTCTGTAAGTAGGGCTGTTTTATTTATATGTTTATTTTACTTTTTGTTTGAAAGGTCTTGTGTAGCCCAAATGAATCAAACTTACTATTTAACCAAATATAACTTTGGACTCTTAATCTTCTTGTTTCTTCCTGTGGAATTCTAGAATTTTAGAAATTCCAGTATCACATGAATGATCAGAAATTGTATACTCCCTTACTTCGAAGGTTCTCAACTTATTAGCTATTCTATTTCCAATTAGAAAGAGGAACCAAGGAAATCTTGCATTTCCCAGAACTCTGTATATATTTCAAAATGATCTCCAGAACCATTGCTGATCATAGACCTGTGTGCTTGAGCTACTCTCTCCAACTCACCTCTAGGTGCACTTCCTGCATCTGGGTTTTTACCATTGCTAATGACTAAATCATATACATATTGAAATGTGGCTCTGTAAAGGTGCTTACTGGCCCACAGATATGAACTCCTCTCTGTTCAAAAATACTTCCAGTTTCTTCATGATCATATGTGTTAGGATTTGACACAACACTTTCAAGTTGTTTCTTTACTGTAAAACAGAAAATGAAGCAGTTCTCACATAAACCATCCAGATTCTTCATGTTGCTGTACTTTTATGATTTTAGCTAACAGTACCATCACTTTGTACAGGGAGTCAAATCCCTGTTTCTTAATTTCAAGCTTCTGTGCTTAAAAAAGCTGGATATTCTATGCTCTGCCTCCTAAGTGTAAGGCACAGTATATACGTCACGGTTCATAGCAAGGTGTATGAAGATGACCAGGTGGTGCATGACAGGAATAAAAATTGTCCATGCTGAATATGGCAAAGAGTAAACTGCCAAGTGAAACTTTGTTGCCACTGACTAAATAAGAGTGTTTAGGAAGACCCACAAAAAGCCACCCTAAGCCTTTAACCCCAGCACTCAGGAGGCAGGTGGCTCTGTGTGAGTTCTAGGCCACCCTGGTCTATATGGCAATTCCAGGACAGTCAAGTTTTCATATAGAAACCCTGTCTCAAAATAACAACAAATAACAAACAAAAGACCCACCACCAACTGAACAGCTACTGACATTTGATAGTTTCTAGAAAAGGGACAATCTGTATGCCTTAAAGTGTAATACAATCAACATGCAGTGGAATTTTCAAAACACTAAAAATTTTTTAACAAAAGAATACCTGGGAATGTGGTGATAGACTCTTTCCTGGAATAGTGACTTCCTGAGTTCAATCCTCAGTCTGGAAAAATAAAGAAGAAACAGGAGTGTTTTGAACTGTTTTTTTGAAACAATTTTGATTCACTTAGAAAATAAAACATATATTTATTATTTTGTACAAGGAAACAACTTAGTTACTAGTTCATGACTCCAACTCCAAGGCACAAAAGCAGGGAAAGGCATCGTGATATAATTAATGGAGTAGTTTAGCTGGGGAGAGAGAACTTCAAAACTATTGGAAATCAGCACAATCCTTTTGGTCAGAATTCTTGGAATCCAATCCAGCTATGCAGTAGTTATGTGGCTTTAAGCCAGTTGTGTGACATTGGTGTAAGAGGCTATAATCTTGTGTTAAGCTCTTACCTTCTCATACCTTAATAACATTATCTCGAGAGAATCAGATGCTGGATATAATGGAGTGCACAGATGTCCACAGGCATATATTGCTCTGCAGCCCAGGCTAGCCTGACATTCATGACTCTCATGTTTTGTAAGAACCTCAAATGAACCTTAAAATTTAAAGTTTACCTTAAAAGGGAACAATCTTGACATTGAAGGGACAATAACAATATTTCAATGCCAAGAAAAACATCAGCAAGTAAGCATATATTGTTAGAAAAATAAACATGAAGCAAGAGGAAGCTCTGAGAATTTTTAGTATGCATGCACACACACACACACACACACACACACACACACAGAGAGAGAGAGAGAGAGAGAGAGAGAGAGAGAGAGAGAGAGAGAGAGATGTGTCACAAAAGGGCAGTAACCAAATTGACAAAGCTAATGGCCCTCAGCTCCCTGTCTTCCCAGGAGTACAGATTCTGTGTATAAATATCATTTATTGCCAGTCATGAACATTAAAGAACAACCTGTTGCTTAATGTGTTTAATTATTAGAAACAATCAAAAGAGAAAGTCATTAACCTGCAAACATCCTCCTCTCTAGGGACATTAGGAAGAGTCAAGTCAGAACACACACACTCCACAAATGCATAACAAATAACAGAAACACTGTTCTGCTTCTTGTAAACAGGATGAGTCAATTTAATATTTATTTGCTGTTTAGGAAACGCCATACAGAGATTTTAAGTTCTTGATCATGAACAAACGGAGAATAGAAAAGTTCTTTGCATGGTATAAACTGAAAGCTCTAGTTCAATGATTCTTTGTTTTTATTTTTTTAGCTTGACAAATGTTGCCAGGTGTGGTGCCACAGAGCTATAATCCCAGGAGACAGACATAGGAAAATAAGTGAGTTTGAAGCCAGTTTTGTCTAGACAAGTTCCAGAGCAGCCAAGTCTGCATAGTGAAACTTCTCTCAATAACAAAATACAAAGAAACAACTGAGGGAAAAAACATATGGAGGCTGTGATGACTGTTCTTATACCTGGAATGAACTACAGTCCAGAAATAAATGATCTACATCTGGCCACATGATTGAACAAAATCTATCAACTACTTGAGAATCAGGATCAACTTGTTGTATAAAGGGCCTTCAGAGCATCCAGCACCATTCCATCTCCTGTGGAGCAGGTACAAAAAGACCCTTCGTCTTTTGTTCATTTCAAAAAAATTTGATCTGCACCTAAAATCTGTATCTATCAAACAGGCACAGGTGATCTATCAGCTGATTCTTGAGCATATAAAGTAATCACTGTGACTCAAATACAAAGAGAATTCAAATGAGGGTAATGTTTCAATGAAAAAAGGTCCTTGACAATTAAAGCATGTGAAAAGCAACATAATGTCTTTGTCTTCATGTAGAACACCATGTCCCTAAAAGGTGCTATCAATTATCTTGAATTATAAATTGAATATTCAGCATATTTATAAAATGCCTCTTCAAGCAGAATTGAAAATTTCATATATATATATATATATATATATATATATATATATATATGAATGACACTCATTGTGTGAAATTAGAGGACATGGGAAACTCTTTTGTGCAGTGACTTCAAAGACAACAGAGATGTGTCTGGGGTCATATGACTGGGCTTGGAATCAATCTTATTCCATTATTGTACAAATAACTATGTGAAGAGTATACATTGTTCTGAAAAACAGGAATTGATAGGAATGATTTCCCTATTACATAAAAAGCAAAAGAACTTTTTCACTATTATTGTTCAAGTACTCCATTCTAATAATTTTGCAACAATTGAGCACATCATCTTTGTTTCTTTTATTATTCCAAAATTAATACTTACCTACTGAAGAAAAATGAAAAATTTGAAGAACAAGAATATTTTAATAAGGTATGCTACTTAGAACATTTCACTATTTACCTGTTATGCAATTGAGATATTTTACACATAACCTTATATTCTGATTTTATATGTTAACGTTATTATAATAGTCCTCTTTTCATTACACAAAAATCTACAGGGTGTGTGCTGGTTAGCTTTTGACAACTGAACACAAACTAGAGTCACCTGAGAAGAAGGAACCTCCATTAAACAATGGACTTTATCAGATTGGGCTGTGAGCCTCTATGTTGGCTATTTTGTTGACTAATAATTGATGTGGGAGGGTCCAACCCACTATGCATAGTGTCATCTCTGGGCAAATAGTCCTAGGTTGAACAAGAAAACAAGCTGCTAAGCAAGCAAGCCAGGGTGCAGCTTTCCTTCATGGCCTCTACTTCAGATTCCTGCTGAGTTCCTATCCTGGTGTTCTCAGTAATGGACTATGACCTTGAAGAAAAAATAAGATAAACACTTTGCTCCTCCAAGCTGCTTTTCATCACTGTTTTATAACAGCAAACAAAAGCAAACTAGGACACTTTGACTTGAGAAGTTTAATACCACAGTATTAGATGGAGATGCTATAATTTAGAAATCTACTTTTAAACACTTAGGTTGTTCATGCTTGTTTCTATTGTAATGTGATAATCATCTCAGTGCATAGAACTTTGGCATTTTGTCAAAAAAATGGTGTGCCTAAAATTATTTCCTTAGTCTCAAAGAAATGGAACTATAAGGTGAAGGAAATTCTTACAGCCCTTGATACAGATCGACAAATTGTTTAGCTAAAGCTGGAGTTTTACAACCTGTTTCTATTGGGAGAAACTTAGGGAGAACAGGATACAGAAAACTGAACTATCTCCAACAGCTTCATGAAAATCTACAATCTCAAGATAAAGTTTGGGCTCTTATAAATTTAGATTTTGTTATTTTAGTGTGTGTGTGTGTGTGTGTGTGTGTGTGTGTGTGTGTGTACATGTGAATACAGGTGCCCATAGAGTGTTCAGATATCCTGGAGCTAGAGTTACAAGTGCATTTGAGCCACCTGACATTGTTGCTAGAAACTGAACACATGTCCTCTGCAAGAATTACACTCACTCTTAACTGCTGAGCCATCTCCAGCTCCCCAAAAGTGTAGTTTTATAAGTTGCCTTGCTTATTTGTACTTGTGCTAATAATAAAAAATAAGTACAACTTTTATGTTAGCTTAGAAGTTATGAGAGTTGTCATTAAGAGTGTAGAAAGTGCATCTAGGGTGATAACAATCAATTTGCACATACACACATTTTCTGACACGCTTTTGAGATATGGCTTATAGTATGCACATTTTTCTTTTAATGTATTTGAGTTGTACACATTTAAGAAATTTCACAAAAGCATTCTGCATGCATGAAAACTCTCTACTCACACTGGAAAAACAAATATTACCCATTTCCTATTTTAATGAAGAAATAATCAGCTACTTCAAAATTGAAGGAATTAAAAATAATTGTCTCAGAGTTTGGAAAGATAGCTCAGCAGGTAAGAGCATATGTTGTTCTTGCATGGGGCATGGGCTAGATTTCCAGAACCCACATGATGCCTCACAATTATCTATAATAACTCCATTTCCAAGGGATCCAATGCCCACTTCTGGACTCTGTGGGCATCAGGCACACTTGTGAACTTATATACATGCAGGCAAAACATTCATACTCATAAAAATAAAGTTAAATAAAAATTTGAACTTATTTATTTAAATCTAAAAAGCTATAGTAAACAATTTATGTTAAATGGGCACTTACAAACAAACTGACTTAAAAAAACATGAACAACATACTGTGGAGGGTCTAGGCCCTGTTCCAAATGATATGGCAGACTTTGAAGATCCAGCATAGAAGGTCTCTCCCTTCCTGGGGAGAAGAAAGGGGTTGAGATAGGGGATCGGTGGGGGGCAGGGGTATTGTGTGATCTAGGAGACAATCTGTAATCCATAAGGTCGAGATATCTTTATTGAGATAAAGACCAGCCAAACACAAGCCAGATCAGCAAGGCCAGGGAGAAGGGGAAGGAGAAGAAGGGGCTTCCATGTGCTGGAGGTTTTTAAGAGCCCATGCTGTGTCATCCTGACCTCACCTTGACCACGCCTTTAACAGGCATGACTTACTGTCCCCTACAATTCCCCTTTTAGTCTAAAAGAAGACTAAAACTTAACAGTGTAAAAAAAAAACTTAACAGTGTAAAATATCCAAAATTAACAATCATAAAGGTGAAATACAAGAAGTCTGCAATTACACATCCTAACCATGTCTATTTCGGCCAAACCCTAAAGTCATCTGATAGAGGTGTCCAACCTGAACACCTCCTTCCAATCCCAACCATAAACAATAGGAAAGTTATTCCTAACTAGGCTTACACTACCCTAATAGACAATAATGGGGGAGGGGGGACGTAGCATCATCCAAGTTACTTCCTGCTGAAATGGGACGATGGTAGCCTTGTGGGGTCCTGTGGGAAGAAAATGTTAGTATAGTGAAAGTCTCTAATGGATTATATCCAGTCCATGTTAGATGGGATTTGCTTGACTGAAGATCTAGATTGAAATCCTCAACTTGATTGAAGTCAGTACTGGAAGCTCTAGTCAGAATGCCAGTTAAAATGGAGTAAGTTGGATCCAGTGCAGTCTAGGAGGTATGGCCCAATTCATTTTCCTGAGCGTCCAGGGATTGCTGTCAGGAGGGTCTTCATTGGCTGTGTGGGACTCAAACATAAGTGTTAGCAGAGAAATGTTTGCTTATATATGTATGTATACTGGAAAAGTGAACCATGGAAAAATGATTGTGAGACGGTGTACACCTTGAAGGAAAGAGCCAAGAACGACAAAGACAGTCCCCAAATTCCTCTCTCATTCTGTATTACATCAATTGGCTTCTGGTTATAATACAGAAACTCTAAAGTTTAGTTAAACAACATGCTTGGATTTTAGGGGTGGAAAGCCAAATCCAACTCTAAATCCAGCATTGATTTACTTGAATAGGGACTAGAAAATAAGGAGAAATAGAGTTATTTGAGAGACAGCTGTAAAGTTTACCGTATGGCACGTTCCTTTTGTTTGACGGTTATAGCTACCTTCTTTTATTAAGCATCTTTTTTTTAAGAACCCATGTAGGGTTCTTGGACTTCTGCAGATGAGTTTTCCTTTGAAGACAGAAGCAAAATACTTCCCTTTCCTTCGGGAGGTTTCTATTTAGTTTATGAGATATACCTCAGTAAACACCAGTCACTAGTCCTTGTCGAGAAGTTTGTCCTTTTCAACTCGAATCTTGATCAACTTTGATGGTATCCAAAGTTTTTCGTCTCCTGTGGAAACAAATGCAAAACCCCTACCCCAACATAATACATGTCCAGGCTTCCATACCGAGGTCATTACAATTTTGAAGTACACTGGTTGATTCAGTTCAGCAGTGAGGTCGTTTGTCTTTGATTGAAGTGTGCCAAAATATGTGGGTTTCATCTTGTCCAGTCTTATCTGATTCTTTATCGCTAGCCAAACTACCATCTATGGCATTGTCATCTTTCATAATAGACAAAGAACTATCTATTCGTCCTGTGAGAGATTGTCTTCTACCGTTCCTGGAAATGACTGGATGTTTTTTTGATGTGGGGGTCTTCTCAAGTACCCCTTTGGACTTTCCTGGCCTTAATGGGTTCCCTTGTATATTCCCTGGTGGATCTACATGCATTAGTCCAGTGTCTGCCCTTACCACATCTCCAACACAATACAGAAGGCAGTGGCCTTTCTCATGAGGGATCCTTAGAATTTCTTTGCCTACAATTTCTCCTTATATGTCCCATTCTACCACAGCTGAAACATCTATTTTCCTGATGCTTCTGTAGACTCCCGGAGTGGGCTCTTCCTACCTGAGGCTCTGGTTCATGGTAGCGATGAACCCTGGCCTCTTGGTACCTATATCAATCCCTGTAAGGTGTTTCTCCTTCCCAAGCCCTTCTGTCATCATCTCTGGGGCTCTTAATCTCCTGCTGCCTTTTGAAACCTCTTGGGATAGCTTCTCCTTCCACAATTCCAGCATCTTGCACATTATAGTCAATATGGGCAGTATGCAAAACCCATTCTTCTAGTGGAGCTGATCTGATATTTAAACACAAAAGTATTCTTTTGCATATTGGGTTTGCATTGTCATAAGCTAATGTATACACAATCAAATGTCTTATTGCTGGATCTGTTACTTTTAAGTCTACCGCTCTGGTCAACCAGTCTAAGAAGTCCTTAAATAGCTCTGTCTGTCCCTGCTCTATTCTGGTATAAGTTTCCAGTCATTCCCCTGACTCACGAACCTTATGCCAGTTGTTTAGTGCTGCTTAGGGACAGCATATGGTCATCATATTCAGCCTGAACCTGTGGGTCAGCATAAATACCCTCTCCCAGAATCTTTTCTAGAGGAGTGTCATGACCGTCTCTAATGGCTTGACGCTCAAGAAGCTTTTCTTCCTCCCTCATCAATGTCTTCCATTCGATTTGACAAGAATTCTCAAGTACAGCTGACACCAGTCCTACCCAATCTGTGGGCGTCACCCTGTTAAAGGTGGCCCATGAATGTAATAGCTGTTTTAAGTATGGGCTATAAAGACCATACAAGACAACTGATTATTTAATATGCTTAAGATCTTTCAACTGTATAGGCTGCCATACATAAGCCACCTGTCCCTGGGATTGTTTTTTAGTTTGTGGCTTTTCTACCAATGTTGCTGGGTAGACCAGTGGTGTATGTGTAACGACTTTAGAATGATTGAAATACCTGTATGGAGTAGGTGCCTCAGAGTGGAGTGATTCTGTCCCTTTGTCCTCAAAACAATCCTTGAGCCTAGCAATGCTATCTCCATGAAAGTTTCAATCATGAAAGATTCAAGGCATGATAGCAAATCCGTGAATTGCTGTGACTGCTGTTCTATACGGTTTTCGAGGCGTTTAATACATTCATCCCTAGTTAGCATCTGGGTGGCATGGAGACTGCTGTCCAGGAATTGAAATTTAGAACCAAGGTCGTGATTTGCCTCAGCAATCGACTTGATGGATCTTTCTAATTTGTCAGCTCTGTTCTGTAATTCATCTTGCAAACTTTCAAACTTAGATTCAACCCTATTATCTACCCTCTCATATTTTTCAGCCATTGAGTTAATGGCATTGTCCAATTGTTGAAACCTGTCCTGGGTATCTTGCATCTTAGTATCCAAGCTACAGGACAGAGAGGCCATCTGAGTTTCCAGTTGATCCAATTGTTTAAACCTATCCTGGATATCTTGCATCTTAATGTCTAGAGAGTAGGACAGAGAGGCTATCTGAGTTTCCAGTTGGTTACATATATTCTTTAGTTCATCACAGTCCTCTAACCACCTAGCCTCTAATGCCTCTGAAATAGAGCATCTCTCTGCGTTTATCTTATCATAAATGCACTGCATTTCAACTTGGCTAGTAGACAGCACTGCCTGTATCATATAAAACATAGAGCAAAGCCTATCATCTAGCTTCTGTTCTACATGCTGCATAAACGTATCATGGGTCAGTCTGGTCTCCAAAACCTCATTACATAAAGCTTGTATGTCCTGTAGGCAGGTGATGAATTTAGCTTTATCCCTGTTCCTGAGGACTCTGGCTAGTGATAATAGGTGTATTAACACACTAACAGCCAATATTCAGCAGATCAACCTCTTCATCAAACATTGAATTTACATAAGAAATGAAAATGCTACCAATTGAGAAGAATGATAGAAATTCGGCCATATTTACCAGGAGCGTTAACTCCAGATGCAGTAACCACTTTTGACCAGAAGGTGGCGCAGGTGGCGGTTGTTTTGAGTAGGACCTGAAATTTCCTGAAAAATCCTTATAGAGCACGTTAAGAATGCTTTGGGGATGTGTTTTTACTAGGAATGGAAAAACCATCGGATGGTACCTGGTGGAGACCAAGTTTGGTGTGTGTAGCTGGACAAAGTTCCCAGCTGAGCTGGCGGGTGCGCAGCACAGCTTTGGGCCTGGGGCTATGCGGGCAGGGACGATTAGGTGAGCGTTTTCTGTGAAGAAAACCTGCAGGCAAGAGGGCGCACAGTTTTTCTGGCAGCGGCTACAGGCCACAGAAACTATAATGGCCCACACAGAAAGGGCAAGCCTGTGTTGGTTGCAGCTCAGGGCCACTGGCACATGCACATGGCTAGTGGTAAATGAACCCGCAGCTGATGCACAAATTGCTGCCTGGAGCAGTAAAACCTGCAGAGAGACCTGCGGAAGATTTAAACTCTCCCGGCCGGGTTGATGGCGGGCATTAACTAAGTGGTCCAGATGGTAACTCGCTGTTTTCCATGCGGGTCGGAGCAAAGCAGAGACCTTGAAATGCAGCAGTATCCTAGGTCCCTTGTCCCTGTGTCGCACTGCTTCTGGGCTGTGCCCAGCAGGCTCGTAGGGAGCTGCGGGAAGCCGGAATGGGCCATGGATTTATGGGCACCACTTATTGCATGATCCAGGAGACTATCTGTAATCAGTAAGGTCAAGATATCTTTATTGAGATAAAGACCAGCCAAACACAAGCCAGAGAAGCAAGGCCAGGGAGAAGGGGAAGGAGAAGAAGGGGCTTCCATGTGCTGGCAGTTCCTTAAGAGCCCATGCTGAGTCATCCTGACCTCACCTTGACCACGCCTTGACAGGCATGGTCAGGCACACCTGTAGCCAGCCTGTAACAGGTGTGGCTTACTGTCCCCTACACAGGGGAGGAGGGAAGGGAGAAGGAACTGAGATAGACATGTTAAAGAAGCTTGTTTCTAATTTAAATTTAAAAATTACAAAAAAAACATGTACAATAATCAATACGAAATCTATGGTACATATCCAAAGAAGCATTCAGAGGTAATTAAAGACATTACAGTCTATGTTGAAATTAGCTGCCTAAGTTTTTGAAGACAGTCTCTTTCTATATGTGTGGGATGGCCTCTAACTCTCGACTCCATTGCCTCAACCTCCAAAATACTTGGATTACAAGTGTGTACCACTTCTCCTTGCTTCTTTGCCCCATTAATAACCCTAAGTTCTCACAAGAAGGCAAATTTAAGACTCGAGTTTTCCATTTCTAGACCTTTGTTTCTCTTTTTCAGAACTTACTTCCATGACTATAGCCAAAATGGTTGTGTTTCAATAACAAGGCAATAAAGGAAGTAGAAGACAATGACATCCATATCACCACTCTAAAACATTCATTGCAATATGAAGTAGGGAAGAATATCAAACTTTTCAAAAATTTAATTTTCTATTTTGGTTTTTTTTTTTTTTTGATATATGAGCTTGCTATGTGGTTTAGGCTGGTCTTGAGCTCCTGGCTCAAGTGATCATCCCTTATCAAGTTCCTAGTAGTTCGGACTCATAGGTATATGCCGCTACACCTAGCTTATTGACTTCACTCTTTTGATTTGATTTTTAAAGCACCATCTCATGGCCTCAAACTCTCTGAATAGTCATGAAATTATCCTTTTGCCTCCATCTCCAGAGTGCTACTATTGCAGGTATGCTCTTGAGTTCCATTTTGAAAGCTTGTCTACTAAGGGACAACCAGCACAAAGCAGCTTCTCATGCTACAGATCACTCTTTCACAAAAACAAGTCAAGATGTTACAACTTCCCATCCTTGGTTCTTCTGTATGCTTTAATTAAAGAATGTACATTTTAGGTATAATGCTATTGCATACTTAACAGACTATGGTATGCTATAAACATAACTTTCACATGTACTGAGGCACAAAAGGTTTGAGTGACTCACTTTATTGCATTACTTTCTTCATTGCAATGATCTATAAACCTCCTCTCTTTATATGGATAGATGCATATGTATATATTTTGATTTTACATCCCTGGGTAATATCCAATTGGTCACGCTCTGTGAACCTTCCTGTTTATTTTAGGATTCTCTCTGCTATCATTTTGTTGGTGATCTATGTTTTTGAGACAGTAGTCCAGGCTGGCCTCAAACCTTGAATTTCTGATCCTCTTTCCTTTGCCTCAAGAGTGCCAAGATCACAAATGTGTGCCCCTACACCTAGTTTATGGGATGCTGCAGATGGAAACCAGGGACTCATGAATACTAGGGAACTACTCTACCAACGGAGCTATAACCCCAAACCTGGTGATATTTTAAATTTTTATTTATTTATTTTTAATACTGGGGGATTAGATGTAGAACTTTTAACTTGCCAGACAAGCAGTCTTACAGCCAAGCTATTTCTCCAGACCTTGTGAATAACTTTTAAATTAATATTCCTGAGGAGAATTGGTATTTAGCTTTTTTACAATGGTTTTATTTGGTTTCATTATCAACTTAATACTGGCCTCACAGAATGCATTGCAGTGGTCTCCTGACTGCTTTTATAGCTTTCATAAGTATTGACATAAATCCTGAAAACATTTAGTAGAATTCAATTGTGCAGCCATATGGATCCATTATATTCATTGGAGGAGGTTATTAAAATTGGTCAGTTCAATCACTTAACTTTACAATAGAACTATTTAGATTTCCTGATAGTTTACACAATGTTTTTATATTTCATGTTTTTATCTCATTTTTATTATCTAATTTGTTGTTATACAATAGTTCATAATATTATTCTACAATATTTTGTGGAGGTTGCACAGTGCTTTGTTTTGTTTTAAAACAGTCTTTATTGGATAGTAAAGCCAGCCTCAAATTTTTTAAAGATTTATTTTTATTTTATGTGTATGTGTATTTGTTTGCTTGTGTGTCTGTGTACCATGTGTAGGACTGATGCCCATGGAGGTTAGAAGAGTGTACTTGATACCCTGGAACTTAGAGTTACAGACAGTTGTGAGCTGCCACATGTGTTCTGGGAACTGAATTTATATCCTCTAGAAGATAGGTAGTGCTCTTAATCACTGAGCAATCTCTCCAGCTCCTGGCCTCAAACTTTTGCTCCTCCTGTCTCAGCTTCTCTAGTGCTGGGTTCATGGGCCACTATACCCAGGTTCATTACCCTTTTTATTTCCATAGTACTAGAGGTTATGTTTACTTTCTTATTCCTGATTTCAGTAATTTATACCTTGCATTTTTTCCTTTTCCTACCTAGCTAAACATTTGTCAATTTTATTGATCTTTTAGAATTGGGTTTTGATTAGTTTTCCTGTTTTTCTCTTTTTTCTTCCCGTTTCCACGATCTTCTGAGAAGAGTTCCAGAGTTTTCATATCTACTCATGAGGAGCAAAACATCAGCAGCTTAGAGTTCAGACAGAAAATGAGAAATTCTGTCAGTTCTTATATGAAAAGAAAAAATATATTTAATGATAGGTTTTATGATCATTGTTTTACTCAACTCCTTCAATGTATAATCTTTGATACATGTGCGTGTAAGACAATCACTCAAGTTGAATAAAAATATACATGAATGCTTTATTGGGATTAGTAACATAGTGAAAACTAATGCATAGTTTAATTGATGAATTCAAAGGCTACAAGATTGTCTTACATTCAGTTAATGTTAAGGCCTTCAGTGTTACCAGGATTTTATTTGATTAGTTTTTTCTCTAAGGAATTTTGTCTCATGAATGAGAGTGACAAGACCATGAAATTGACAATTTCATGGAGAAGTATAGTCCGTTGTGTCTGCTAAAAGTTATCAAGTTCCTACTTGTGGCCTTTTAAAAAAATGTTTGATGTAGTCCACTTGTCCCTACAATCCCCAAGGGTGTACATATGTCAATGCATAGGAAAATTGTTCAAGTAATAGTAAGACAAAAATGAACAAAAATTACAATACAGCCACCAAAACTAAGTACCTCATATTGGCACCATCTAAGGAGCGTCTCTTATAGTCAACCTCAAGAAACACACTGTAGTGTGGAAAGTATATAAATAGATGCCATCTACAAAAACAGACTCTGGGAGCAATAAATTACAATGAGGTGGCAAAGGCAACAATCAAAATAAAGACCTTGGGTGGTGGTGTGTTGTGACCCTGCATGTCTCAGCTCCAAGCCATAACAGCCATGAGGTTCTGCCTGAGTGGGGGTGTGTGGAACTGGAAACTCCTAGTAACCCAGTGGCGATAAAGACCAAACACAGGCATCTTGTCATCTTTAGAGAGCTCTCAGTTCCATGTTGTAAAACTAGAGTCTTTTCTTTATTTACCATCTTTTCGGCTGTTTGTTGACCGTGCTTCCAAGGCCCCGAGGAGATCACTTCTCTCCTCCTGTTCTCTCTGCTAGATGGCTCCTAACCCCTCTCCCCACTTGCTACTTACACACCTAGCCCCTCTGCCCAGGTGCAGGCCTATTCAGATGCTTAGGCCCACAGAGATGCAAACTAGGAGACATTCCCCACTAAGGCCATGTCATTCTATAACAAATCAGTTAGCACCCGATATTCAATGCAGATGGAAGCTCCTGGTTCCTGGAACCCCTGGAAATCGCTCCCAACAGTGGTGAAAGCTTGTAACCCCACCACTTGGGAGGTAGAAACAGAAGAATCAAAAGTGCAAGGTCATTCTTAAATATAAAGTGATTAAGAATCTAGTCTTGGGCTACATGAGACCCTGTCTCAGAATAAAATAAAATTTGGTCTCACTACAGATTAAAACAAAAAGAAGATGTTGACCAGAATACATCAGAACAAAACTGGTTCAGGGACACCTGAGGCCTGGGGATGGGGATCCCATTTCCACGGGATCCAACATACCAAGAGAGTTACCTGTACCCAGTACCAGTCCTGCCTCCATCCACCAAACCAGGTATTCTAGGGGTTGCTTTCGGTCAGGCTTCTGCTGCCCTGCTCAGGGATACCTGAGGCCAGGGAACTGCTCACAAGATGCGAATTCAGCGGAATCCAACACACCCAGAGACTGCCAAGGCCCCAGTACCAGTCTTGCCTTCATCCACAAGAAGAGGACAGACATCAGAATATTGATTCTGTTTACATCTACCAGAAGGGAACCTTGGTCCTGTACCTACCATGAGAGGAATAGACTACTTCTATACCCACCAGAAGACATACCAATCCTAGTTCCCTCTCCCTCCCTTCCTCCCATGCCCCCACCAACCTCCCATCCCAATCCCCCTCCACTCCCCAGAGAGAGTGAGGCCTTTCATGAGGGATCATAAAAATCTGTCATGTCATTTTGGACCGGTCCTAGACCCTCCTCTGTTATTTGGGCTGAGAGAGTATCCCTCCATGGGGAAGCAGCTCTCAAAGTCCATTTGTGCACTATTGATAAATACTGGTTCCACTGCCAGAGGCCCCATAGACTGCACAGGCCTCCCAACTGACCTGCAAGTTCAGGGGGCCTGGTTTGGTCTTATAATGGTTTTCCAGCTATCAGTCTGGGGTCCATGAGCTCCCCCTTGTTCAGATCAGCTGTTTCTGTGGGTTTCTCCAGTCTGGTCTTGACCCCTTTGCTCATCACTCCTCCCTCTCTACAACTGGATTCCAGGAGTTCAGCTCAGTGTTTAGCTGTGGGTGTCTGCTTCTGCTTCCATCAGCTACTGGAGGAAGGCTCTAGGATGGCATATAAGGTAGTCATCAATCTCGTTATTGGGGAAGGGCATTTAAGGTAGCCTCTCCACTATTGCTTATATTGCTAGTTGGGGTCATCCTTGTAGATCTCTGGACATTTCCCTAGTGCCAGATTTCTCTTTAAACCTATAATGGCTCCCTCTATTATGGTATCTCTTTTCTTGCTCTCTTCTATTCTTCCCCTGTCTCAACCTTCCTGCTCCCTCATGTCCTCCTTTCCCTCCTCTTCTCCCCTTCTCTTTCTCCTAACTCCTTCCCCTCTCCCCCATGCTCCCAATTAGCTCAGGAGATCTTTTCCCTTTCCCCTTCTCCAGGGGACAATGTATGTCTCTCTAGGGTCCTCCTTGTTCCCTAGCTTCTCTGCTGTTGTAGATTGTAGACTGGTAATCATTTGCTCTATGTCTAATATCTACTTTTGAGTGAGTACAAAAATAGGCAATGCTTCATGAATTTGCATGTCATCCTTGGGCAGGGGCCATGCAAATGTTCTCTGTATCATTCCAATTTTTAGTATATGTGCTGCTGAATTGAGCACCAGAGAACATTGTTTATTTGCAATATCTCTTCCTGTTAAGCTTGATTTGGTGTTTAAGTGCGGATACCTAATCTCACATAAATCTAAGCAGCAAATAATTCAGGTTTCAAATCAAACAAGGTATGAGTACCTTGTTTTTTCTGTAATTGACAATGCAGGCTATTTCTGCCTTTTTACAGGGAATTGTGTGTCTCACCTGTAATCAAATGAACTCTTTGAGTTACATACTGATCAGTTCTCTTCTGCTATGAAGTTTGTTTTAAATAATGAGAATCCACAAGACTTTCCAATTCTAGTAGACATTCATTTTTGTTTGCTGAAACTGTTTTCATTTGTAAGTGATGTAGAAGTAGAAGGAATCTATAGAGTCTTGAAGTCTCAATTATATCTGAACTTTATATATTAAAGTTCTAAACTCTTATAAACAATATTACATGTTTTGATGCCATATGGCATACATTCAAAACCTGTCTAATTTCCCATGGGCTAATGCAGACAGCAAAATTTCATTTCTTCTGAGTTATAGCTTTCTCTGTAGGTGAACATTTTCTGAAGAGGTCACTGTAGAAGAGTCTGAGATGAGATTCAGAGTTTCGAGTGGAGGCAGGGCACAGGGAAAACAGGAACAGTGATGACTTGGGCCTAGTCCTTCTCTTTACATCATACACATACTAAAATATTATGTACATATTGAACTACTTGGTATTATATCTGTATTCATATTATTGAAGTTCAATAAAGGGAGTGAAGCAATGTTTCTGGACAGTCTCAACATTGCCTCCCCAAGGAGAATGAATAGGAACTTGGCCTTAAATAATGGCAGAATTGGACCTGAAGACAAGGTTCTGTAACAGAAAACCTGCTTAGCACACATGGGGCCCAAATCCCATCTATAACATCAAAAATAAAGATTAAAAGGATGTGTGAATACTAACAGGCATAACTAGGGGGAAGAGAGGGTAGAGGAGGAGGGACGGGGAGTTTCTGTAGAACAAACAGCAACAGCAATGCTACAGACCTCAAAGATCAGAAAAGATTGGAGACCAAATGGTGATGATAAATGTATCATTTAGTCCTATGTTTTGAAGGGTTCTCGTGTGTGTGTGTGTGTGTGTGTGTGTGTGTGTGTGTGTGTGTGTGTGTGTGTAAGTGCAAAGATGGAATATAGAGGTCTGACCTTAGAAAAGGCAACTCTGAAGTTGCTATCTAAACAGAACCTATACAAGGAAGCAGAACCAAACTGCTTAGAGAAAACTAGAAAAGTCTGGTTGGCTACAATTGCATAATACTCACCAAAAAAAAAATGATCTTGCCAGAAATTTCCAGTTTCCATTTGCTCTCAGGTACAAAGTGGCTTATATTTCACACAGAAAAGAGCTCTGGATATACATATACACACAAGAACAGACTTAAAGAACATCCTATTTTCTAAGGATGCATTTATAACTATACTGGCATGAACTTAGCATGACTGCTTTCATTCCCACTTCTTTCCTAATTAAGACATCAGTCTGTGATAGTTTTTCATTTTACATTTAAAAGTAGTGGCCAAGATTGGTCTGCCTATCTTGCAAGAGAACTAAGAACAGCATCTGGATTCTATAAAATCATTTCTTTACTACAAACATTTAAAACATTCTTTTCACTCAGCCCAAAGAATCACATTTTAACTCAGATTTATTGATATATAATTTGCATTCTGTATATCCTTTCCTTCTTTTGATGGTCCTGGGGATGAAATCCAAGACACTGCACACAGTAGGCAAGAATTCTACCAATTCAGTCCTTTTTGTGTACCATAGTAGGAGATTTTTAACAACATACAGAATTATTATCACTACACCCCAGTAATATAGTACACCCCAGTCTTCCAAAAAATATGCACATACTCACATCTGTGTCATTCCTTCCACTAGCTACATCCTTTGAAAGTTGTTCCTCTACTTTGTGTCTATAGTTTGTCTTTTTGCTAATTATATAAATAGAACCATACATTGCAAACATTTCTGTTTTGTTTCTATCACTTGGCAGACCACATTGGGGATCCATCAGTGTGCATCATTTCACTTATTTACAATTCTGTGTATCATTCCATGCTATGAAAAAACCACAAGGTGTTTGCCTTTCCATATGCTGAAGACTATTTGTATTGTTTCTAGCTTTGACATGTTCAAATACAGCCTTTACAAACACATCCATATACAGTGTTTTCCATGAACATAATATTTTCACTTCTCATGTGGAAATAGCTGAGAGAGGATAGCTGGGTAACATATGTAATACAGATGTTGCCAAAGTGACTTTACCAATTTACATTCCCACTAGCAATATACGGAAGTTTCAGTTAATTTGTACCACAAACAATTGTAGTTTTTTATCTTTGTCTTGGGGTTTTGTTTTTCTTTTTTGTTTTGTTTTGTTTGCCACTACAATGACTTCTTTGAAAGAGTGTCTCAGTATACTCTTAATTTTCAGTTCTCTATTAAGTCATGAAAATGAACACATCTTTTAAATGTGTTTTTTCCATTCAAGCATCCTCTGAGGAAAATTATTTCTTTAATTCTAGTCAATGTATAAATCACCATCATCCATCATCTCTCATTCTATCTGTCATCTATCCAACCTGTCTATATCTGCTTTGATATGAAGATTCTGGTACCTAATTTGATGTACAATTTGAGGTACAATCCTGGCATTGTACATCTTACAGATAACGGAGGATGAGAGCTACAACAGTGTTTAAATCACTATTACAAGGCCACAGTTTCCTGTCAATTTTCTTCAACTTCCATGAATTTGACTGATAGACATGTTTCCTCTCATATTCTAAGCCTCTCCCTGTTCCCCATTATTTATATCACTTGTGTGCCCCTAATCCAAAGAAGTCCTGATTGAAAAAAATAATAGAAGCCCAGTATGGTGAGACAGGGTTAGCCCTAGTTAGTTAAAGGCAGGAAGATCAGGAGTTTGAGGTCAACCCTAGCTATATTGTAAGGTTGAGATATATGAAAGCTTTCTGAGAAAATAAATAAATAAATAGTATGAAAATAAACAGCTTTCTCAGAATTTATCCAAATCTGCCTTGATTTCTACTCCTAAGCCTTCATGACTTCTGCTCCCTTGGCCTCTTTGCAGTGAGGCAGGACAATAGGGTGTAGAGAAATAGGCATTAAGATTAACATATAGATAGAGGAAACATATAGCAGAGGAAGACAAGAACCACTCACCTCATGTATGTAGCAAAATAGAATGTATGAAAATAATCTTGAGGTGTCCAAATGTGGCAAAAAAGCAGGTGCTGTGCAAATGGCTCATAAAGGATTAGGACTCTTATAGCTCATTACCTGGCCAACGGATTCCCTCACAGAATTCAATTTGACTAGCTATGTAGAAAAAGTAAAAGTCAGCTCTGAGACGTTTAATCTTTAGTGTCAATTTAACTAGATTTGGAATCGTGACAAATATACACCTCTGGGTATGTCTGTGAGGATATTTCCCAGACATTTTAACTGAGGAGGAAGAAGTCCCTATGTAGGCAGCACTTGGGCTTGGATCCTGACTATAGACATAAAGTGGCCAACTGCCTCATGTTCCTGTGTCCATTCTTTCCCTGCCATGGACTGAACACTCAAATTATAAGCTAAAATCAACTCTTCCTTTCTTAGGTTGCTTTAATCAGGCATTTGTTCACAACACTGCAAACATGTAACTGATACATACTACAGTTTTCCCCTAGAATTATTTTGCTAAGACAAACGCTGAAAATCAAGGTCATCTTTTAAAAGTAGAATTCTGTTTAAATCTGTACTGTCTCCCTCTCTGATGGTATCTCTTGTTTTGCTCTCCTCTATTCTTCCCCTGACTCAAACTTCCAGCTCCCTTATGTCCACCTCACTTCTCCTCTTCTCCCCTTCTCATTCTCCTAGCTCCCTCTCCCCTCCCCCATGCTCCCAATTTTCTCAGGAGATCTTGTCCCTTTCCCCTTCTCTGGGGGACCATGTATGTCTCTCTTAGAGTCCTCCTTGTTGCCTAACTTCTCTAGTGGTGTGGATTGTAGGCTGGTGATCCTTTGCTCTATGTGTAAAATCCATATATGAGTGAGTGCATACCATGTTTGTGTTTTTGTGACTGGGTTGCCTCGCTCAGAATGATTTCTTATAATTCCATCAGGCACTAGGGAAATGTCCAGAGATCTACAAGGATGACACCAACTAACTATCTAAGCAACAGTGGAGAGGCTACCTTAAATGTCCTTCCCTGATAATGAGATTGATGACTACTTTATATGCCATCCTAGAGCCTTCATCTAGCAGCTGGTGGAAGTAGAAGCAGACACCCACAGCTAAACACTGAAATGAACTGGAATCCAATTGAAGAGAAGGAGGAGTGTTGAGCAAAGTGAACAAGACCAGGCTGGTGAAACCCACAGAAACACCTGACCTGAGCAAGAGGGAGCTCATGGCCCCCGGACTGATCACTGGGAAACCAGCATGGAACTGATACAGACCCTGTGAATGTGGGTATCAGTGAGGAGACCTCAGAAATTTATGGGGACTCTTGTAGTAGATCAGTACTTATTCCCTAGCATAAGAGTGGACTTTAGGAGCCCATTCCACATAGAGGAATACTCCCTGAGCCACGACACACGGGGGTTGGCCTAGACCCTATCCCAAAGGATATGACAGACTCTTAAGATCCCCCATGGAAGACCTCACTCTCCCTTGGGAGCAGAAATGGTATGGGATAGGTAGAGTGTTAGTGGGGGCAGGGGAAGAGGAGAGGGAAAGGGAACTGGGATTGACATGTAAAACAATCTTGTTTATAATTTAAATAAAAATGGAGAAAAATGAGTAGAAATCAGTTTGTTCATATTAACGAATGGCATACCTACTTGTGCACCCAAACCAGAAAAATGGTATCTACAAGCACAGCCATATTTCAAGGATCCCAGAAGGACCAGATCTCTTCATTGTTGACAGCTTAATGGAAAATGGTAAAAAGAAAAATTTCCTTGAGGGTAAAAAAACAAAACAAACAAAGAAACAAAATATATAAATTACAGCCCAACTTTTTAAAATTTCAGTCTTTTAAAAATTCCAACACTTTAAAAGTCTAAGTTCTCTTTAAAAATATCAAAGTCTTTTAATTATGGGATCTTACATATTTTTTAAAACGTTAAATATTCCGAGAGGGAATGGCCATGTCACAGTAATAGTCAAATCAAACCAAAACCAAACCTTCAACAGTATAAATAAGTGTCCACTATCTTGGACTCACTTATGTTCTTCTGGGCTACAAAGGGTTTGGACAGTCACATTTCTCTGGCTTTCCTATAATAACAACACCCAGCTTGTCTTGTAGGCTTATGCTGACTATAATCCACACCTGAATACCTTCCTCGGTGGTGTCTCTAAGGAGCGCTGAGGCCTTATCTATTTAATTCACCACTCTGTTCTTAGTGTTTGCCACAGAAAGAATGAATTTTTATATGAATAGATGGATGGATGCCTTTTTGGCAAAAGTTCATGTTTGTTCATTGAAGTAACATTTGTATGACTGGTTGAATAACAACTATTCTTCTCTTTGCTTCTCTACTCCCCAAAATAAGACTGGATGTTTCCTGAAGGTTAGGAATGTGTTTATATTGTTTATATTCCGTTCTTGTTTTTGTTAAGACATGTTAAGATATATAGGTCATGCTGGCCTGGGACTTACTGTGTAGTTGAGAATGGCTTTTAAACTCCTCATTTTCCTGCCTCCTCTTTCCAAGTGCTGAGATTACAGTTGTTACTTTTACACTTGGCTCAGGGACCTGTCTGTCTCAGTAGCTTTTCTTCCTCCAATCGTTGCATATTTTCTGTGTCCAATGAATATCCACTGTGAGACTGAGAAATGGAATACTCCTCCATGAAATAGACAAGCTGTTCAGTAGGTTATGGAAGCCAGCTTTCACAGATAATGGGACTGTTTGTATCTTTAAGTCATTGACTCCAAACAGGCTGGCTCTCCTTAAAGTCAAGCCTCCTAAAGTGAATGGAATGGGAAGGACAATGTTCCTCCCCAGTACACGCAGCAAAGCCACTGATGCCAGGGAAATGGAGAACTATGTCCCAGTGGAAAATGAGGACTAAAATAACCAGAGAGCCTAAGGGTTAGTACTTTGTTCCCAGTTTCTTTCCAGACTTCTCCTTCTATTTATTCTCTTAGCCTGCCCGACCCACCTATCCTTTCTCCTGCCTTGCTATTAACCATCCAGTTCTTTATTAGACCAATCAGGTGTTTTACACAGGCAAAGTAGCACAGCTTCCCAGAGATAAACAAAAACAACATTCAAAAATGCAACACATTTTTGTATCATTAAACGAATGTTCCACAGCATAAACAAATACAACACATATTTAACTAATATTCTATAACTCCCCTATCTCCAAAATATTTGCATTACAATTCATAACATTAGCAAAATTACAATTATAAAGTAGAAATGAAAATAATTTTATGGTTGAAGATCAACACAACATGAGGAAATGTATTAAAGGGTTGCAGCATTAGAAAGGTTGAGAACCACTGGTCTACATAGACACTTGTGTATCTCACTTAAGTTATCAAACTATAAGTAAAACAATGATCCCCAATGAATTGGAATTCCTCCAGAAGTCTCATTCTGGGCAAAATAGAAAACACATGTCTGGTGGCTAGAAATGGCAAATCAGAGTTTGAACAGGGCTGACTCAGGCAGGCTATGAGGAAAGGATCTTTTATTCCTAGGCCTCTTTTCCTTGCATATGGCTGCCTTGTTCCTGAGTTTTTATGTCAACCATCTTTTGTCTGTCCATATTCAGATATCACTTTTCTAGGAAGACAAAACACATAATGGTTTAGGCTATAACCCAATAACTACATTTTATCTTTATTACCTCTGTCGAGACCTTTTTACCAAATAAAGTCATACTCCAAAGTAGTGGGAGTTAGGATTTCAACATACATTGTATTTTGTTTAGAATTATTGGTTCTCAGTATTTCACACATTCACAGTCCATAAATGAAAGGATACATTTAGTTCTAATATGCAAGTCACATGGACATGATGCTGCAAATATATTCTGTAATAAAGATCAAAATATTCATTAACAAAGAAGAACAAAAACCAAAATAAAAATTTATATTGTAAGATAATACTATCACACTGAATGATCTTGATCTATACTACTTAATGCAGGGAATGGATGAAAAGCAAAGTCAGGACACATTAAGTAAGTAGTTTTACTGTGAAATAGAAACTATTCTGTTTGAATTTTAATTCTATGAAGCATGTGTACATAATATAAACTAGTTTTATATTATTTTAAGCAAAAATGCAAAGCTAGTTATAGTGTCTCAAACCTGAGAGATTGTTCCCTACTTGAGGCCAGGCTAGGCTACCTAATGAGTTCCATCTAACCTGAACTACAAAATGAGACCTGTCTCAAAAAAATGTGGCTCAAGCCAGTAATGGCTGCACATACCTTTAATTCCAGAACTGGGGAGGGAAAGGCATGTAGATTTCTAGGTTCAAGGCCAGCCAGGTCTACATAGCAAGTTCTAGGCCAGCCAGGACTATATAGTAAGACCCTGTCTCAAAACTAAACAAAGGTAGGATGGAGAGGTAGCTCAGTTGGAAGAGTGCTTGCCTAGTGTACATTTCTAGCATCCCATAAACCAAGATTGGTGATACACATTTGTAATCCCAGCATTTAGAAGGTAGAGACAGGAAAATCTGGAGTGTAAATTCACTCTTGGTTACATAGAGTTTGAGGCCAGACTAGCATACATAAGACCCTGTCTACAAGAAAACATGCAAAAGGTACACTGAGTTCCAAGGACTTAATGTAGGAGGAAAGGAAAACAGCTTTCAAATTATTTAGAAAGTTCAAGAAGAATGAGAGGGAGATAAGGGGTGATATTGTAAATGGCTGTGGTTGAAATACATTATCTGTATGTGTAATATGCAATTGTCAAAGAATGAAGAAATTATTTTAAATCTATAATGCTAATATGTGAGTTCTCCTTCCTTCCAAGATGCATACCTCTTTACAATATCGTCAATCTAGTGATTATTTGAACTCTTCGGTACCCTGCTGATATGCTTTCATCTGTTTTCAGCTATTCAGCTATTTGTGGTGAGATGTTTGTAAGCAGAAAATCTATACTTTAGGCTCCAGAGATATTCAATCAGATGTACTCCAAAGACCATTCCCAGTACACACACAACTTTTTTCTACATAATAATCAAGTTTAAAAGTTGAGAAAAAACACAATTACACCTCTTTCACAGTTACAGAACTTTTGACAGAGTGCTTTTATGCCTTACTTTGCCAAACAAACAAAAATGCACTTACACTTTGCTTGTCTTTTAATGTTTAATCTAGAGATTTCTGTCTATTGTACTTTAGAAAACATCAACTTGGGATGGATTGGAGTATGTGTGAGTGTGTTGAAGGGAATGGATGAAAATGAGGTTGTAACATATTAAAATTAAGTGGCTCCTTTTATTGTGAAATAGTGAATATTCTGTTTGAATTGTGTATGTGTGTGTCTGTCTGTCTGTGCATACACGCATGTATGTGTGTGTTTGCATGGTAAATGGGTAGAGATCAGAGGACACCTCTTAGAAATTGTCTCCTGCTGCCATGTGCAATTTGAGTATTGAACTAAGTTCATTCAGGCCACATGTGAGTGCCTACATGAGTGCCTGTACCATCTAAGCCATATCATTGGCTCCCTGGATTGGGAATTTTAAAATATTTATCCTCCCCTACGGGTGGTTAAGGAGCCTTAGTCCTGTCTGCCTCTCCATTCCATCCCCAGGTTCTTCCCGGTCCTGTAAAGAAAACCCAAGTTACTCTATCATTCAATTCACTGTTCAATCAATTTTACCAATAGCACAGTGGCCTGGGTGCAGAAATACTTCTTCAATCAAGGTAAACAAAGTAAAATAAAAAATTTGGTTGGTGTTCGAAGATATCAACTACCTATATTCCTGATAAAGCTTAAAATCTAGCAAGGCCAAAATTATGAGAATGAACTTAATCCATATGTCAGAAAGGGAAAACACAATAACAACATAGGCAAACAATAGAATCAACACAATTAAAGAATAGTGTCAACAACATGGAACACTTAGAAATATATTTATCAAAACAAATGCTGGGCTTCTACACAGAAAATCACAAAGCTGTGTGAAATAAATTAAGACCTGAATGAGGCAAGTACAGGATCATGCCTGTAATCCCAGCACTCAGGAGGCTGAGGGAAAGTATTCTGTTGTATATATATGCCACATTTCATTATCCATTAATCTGTTGATGGATATCTAGAATGTTTCCATTTCCTCGTTATTATGAATAGAGAGAGAAGCAATAAACAAGGATGAGTAGGTGTCTCTTGTAGAAGGATGAGTTCTTTGGGTATATGCTACCGGCTAGAGCTGGGCATATAATAGTTTTATTATACATTTTTGAGGAATCATACTGATATTCCAAAGGGTCTACTGTACTCTTCTCTCCCACCAGCAGTGGATAAGGGCTCCTCTTTCCACACATCCTCACCAGCATTTGTCATCAATTGTTTTCTTGGCATAAGTTTCATGAGATGGAATCTCAAAGTAGTTTTAATTTGAATTCTGTGATGGCCAAAGATGATGAAAATTTAAAAATTACTATCTGTTCATTTCATAGGATTGTTTATTGGCAGTTCTGTGTTTCGATGTTTAAATTTTGTGATTCTTTCTATATCCTAAATATCAGCCTTCTGCTTGACATATAACAGAGACTTTTCTCCCAATTTGTAGTCTGTGTGTTCCCTCTTCTGATAGTTACCTTTAGTAAGAAAACACCATTTGAATTTGTTGACTCTAGGGATAACAGATTGAAATGGAAGTAATAAAATGGTCTCTACTTGCAAATGACGCATCTGTCTACATAGAAATCCCAAGAAACACATCAAAATTTTTCTTAGAATTACTGAATTTTAAAAGATTATTGTTTAAAAACTACATACCATGTTTATCTTTTTTGTGATTGGGTTACCTCACTCAGAATGGTTTCTTCTAGTTCCATCCATTTGCCTGAAAATTTCAAGATTCCATTGTTTTTTTCCCACTGAGTAGTACTCCATTGTGTAAATGTACCACATTTTCTCTATCCATTCTTCTGTTGAGGGGCTTCTAGGTTGCTTCCAGGTGATGGGGGAAGTGCTTCTGTGTGTTTGTCTTACTGGATGATAAATGAAATACTGTTTGGCCAATGAGGCAGCAAGTTAGGCAGGACTAGGAGTCAAAGAGGATTCTGGGAAATGTAGTAGAGAAATGATGTTCCAGGCAGGAAGTGAGATATCAAGGAGATTCATATTTAAGAAAGGAGAAACAGGTAGTGTCCCCTTTTCCCCTTCGAATCCTCCAGTGGCGCAATGTGAGCCACCTGCAAGAGAGGGTGCCAGCGGAAGGCATCCTCTATAAGATAAGTCTTATAAAATATATATATTTATGATAAATAAGACTGAGCTAACAGATGAGAAATCCTAGTCATTAGCCAAGCAGCTTTGTACCTAATATGTCTCTGTATTATTTTGTCCATCCACGTGGTGGGCAGAACTCGGGCAGCTGGCAGAGACCGCCCATGTGGCGGTAGGGCTCGGGCGGCTTTTGGTGGAAAGATTTATCATAACATCCAGGTTCTGGCTATTACAAATAGTGCTGCTATGAACAATGTTGAACAGATATCCTTGTTAGATGAATGTGCTTCTTTTGGGTATATGCCTAAGAGTGGAATTGCAGGATCTTGTGGTAGACTGATTCCCATTTTCCTGAGGAAATGCCATACTGATTTCCAAAGTGGTTGTACAAGTTTGCCCTCCCACAAACAATGGAGGAGTGTTCCTCTTTCTCCACATCCTCTCCAGCATAGATTGTCCTTGATGTTATTGATAGAATATGGGTGGGGGGAACCAATGAGACATAAAAGTGGATAAATTTTTATTCTTCAAATATCCTCATAAAATTTTTCCCTGTGGAGGGTCTATGAATTCAACTTTCTGGGTAGTGGAGCAGCAAGAACCTTTTTTTTAACCCAAAAGAATCTAATGTGTTATTTCTTTGAGGCCATAGTTGTGAAATCTGGCCTTTCTTTTTAGTTCATTTGGTCATTAGTACAATGGGAACTAGACCTAACTAGTCACTGAAAACATTTCTCACATGATCCACTTAAGAAAAGTAGCATTTTTTAAAAATTGTTTTGGGGGAGAGATTTTGTAACCTAAAACCTTTCTCTTCATTCTTCTGTTTAAAACTAAGTATGTCAAGTCATTCTGTCGTGCTGTATTTCAAATGTAAACTGTATGGGTATACATGAAATAGTATGGTTTTAATTAAATTTTAAATGACAAAAGCTGTGTAAAAGGTATTAAAAGACAAGGTATGGACTAAAGGGAAATGTTCTTATTTCACATACCTAACGCAGAACTTGTAGTTTATATATTGAAGCAACTCTCAAAACATGGCACTAAATAATATTATAACTACCAAAAAATGGAAAAATAGAAACAGTATACACAGATGGCAAAGTAAAGCACATGAAAAGATATGGAGCATGATTAGTCATAAAGAGGAAATTCTAACCTCAATGCATACCTATTATGATGGCTAAAATAGAATAAAAGGCTGGCAACATCAACTGCTAAAGCTGCATCCTAGGCATTTTCCCTGGAGATATGATGTTTACATTCATACCAAACCTTACCCAGCTATGTTTATAAATGCTTTATTTATAATAACCCTAAACTGGAAACAAGCCAGATGCCCTTCAGTGGTGACTGACTAAACAAACTGGGGTATAGCCACAAGGAATGAACCAATAACACAGGAAACAGCCTGCAAGGCTCTTCAGAGAATTATGCTGAGGAAAATGTCAACCCTGAAAAGTCACATGCTGCATGCATCCACATATGAAATGACAACATCACAGGGTAGTGAAAAGATGAATGATTTCCAGAAATTGGAAAGGGACCAGAAAGTGGATACTAGTGGGAGATGGCTGTGGTTACAAAGAACAAGTCTTGTGGTGGTGGACGTGGTTGTGTACTTAAGAGATAAAGCTTAATCAACCCTCCCCCATCTATCTGTCTATCTCTGTCTCTTTCTCTCTCTCTGTTGCCATCTGTCTTTCTCTTTCTGTGTCTCTGTCTTTCTCTGTCTTTCTTTCTCTCTCTCACTCTGTGTGTTTGAGTGTGTGTGTGTGTGTGTGTGTGTGTGTGTGTGTGTGTGTGTGTGTGTGTGGTGTGTGTGTGTGTAAGTTAGTGTGGGCACATGTGTAACACAGCATGTATGTGAGGCCAGAAGACAATTTTCAGGAGTCAATTGTCTCCTATTACCATAAGATTCAGGAATTGATGTCAGGTCCTCAGGCTTGAGTAGCAAGTGCCTTTTACCCACTGAGCAATCTTCACAGCCCCCTTTTCATTTTTTAATATTTGTACATGATCAGTTAAATTGATTTCACTATCTATTAATGCAGCATTTCTCCTCTTTGGCTGCATATTAAGACCACATGGAGTGCTTTTAAATTTCCCTTACACATGCCACAACCCGAATTAAATGAGGATATCTAGGGGGTGATACCCTAAGCATCAGTAGTTTTTAAAGTTCCCCAGGTGACTGCAATGTGTAGACAAAATTGAGAATCACTGCACTAATGGGTCACAGCAGGAAGTTTGGAAAACACTGGTTAAATTGCTATAACGTATATAGATTATATAATTAGTGATATCAATGTTATTTTTTGTTTTGACTGTTGTACATTGGTTATGTGATGTTGACATTACAGGATACCAAGTGAACATTATATAGGAAGTCTATTAGCCTTGTAACTTTTATGTAAGACCAAAATTATTTTAATGTCAAAAGAAGATCAAAGTGTGCCCTAGAGAAATTATTACAGTAAAATAAAAGAATGTTAAGAGCAATACATGTTTGTAATATCTGAAAATTGAAAATGCTAAAATGTCCATCAAAAGGAGGATGGATAACCACAGGAAGATGTACTAGCATTGAGGTTTTTAAAAAACATATAATTAATGATATAATGAATAAAGCAAGTTGCAAAAGGTGAATTTGCATGCATGTAGTACCATTTTGTGAGGCTTGAAAACATGCAGAGCAACGGGAAAGAAAACCATTAAATTTAGAGTAGTAATTACCTTGTGGCAGGTTTAGAGAATACAGTCACTGGAGAGAGGATGGGGCTTTTTTGGCCATTGGCATAGTGGATAAGTTACACAATGAAGAAAAAAACCCTTTTGTAAGTAGTGTGTCATTCAGGTGAGGGATGTTCATAGTGTGGGAGACTGGGGTGCTTATGTTTAGAGGCAGAATGCTTATAGTATATATCTCTGCCTTCTTCTCAGTTAAGTCATGAACCCAAAACTACAGAATGGATGGATGAGTAGAATAGCCTGTTACCAAGCCTGACAACCTGAATTCAATCCTTAGGACCACATAGTGAAAGGAAAGAAACAACCCTCACAACTTGTCTTCAGACCTCTACATTTGTGCCATGGCATGAGTGCTCCCCAACACACACACACACACACACACACACACACACACACACACACACACACACACACACAAATAAATAAATAAACAAACAAATAGAAATTTTAAAAAAATCCTATAGGTATCCAGGTGTGGTAGTACCTGGAGGAGGCAGAGGCAGATGTCTATGGTTTCAAGGTTTAGTCTACATAGTAAATTTCAAGAAAACTATGGCTGTATAAAGAGACCCTATCTTGAAAACACCAAAAATATCCGTAGGTTTTATTTTGTTGCTGTTGTTGTTGTTGAATTTAAACCAAAGGACTAGTAGTCATCAGACAGGATAGAAAGAAGAAAGACTAGAGAATTAGAGAGCTTATACATAGAACACACCATTCCTGCCCTTTGCTCATCTGAGACATCTGCAGATGGGCTTGATTGTTTCATTAGTGACATCAACAGGAGTAAGTCCAAATGACAGCTTGTCTTCTGTCATCTTAGTTTCTGACACTCTCCTCTGTTTTGGTATTCTCTAAGCATAGGGTTCAAAACGGAAAATGAAGCTTGGGAAATAAGGTCTGTTTGCATGATTGCCATCACTACTAACCACCACAATTTCTCCAGTATAACAAAACCTCTGGAAACTGAATCTGGGATAGGAGAAGGGGGAAGAAGTATATAGAAACTAGACTGGAGGCACAGCCTCTTCTTAAAATAAAACACACCCACAAGGGATGCAAACAGTCACCTCCTAGCCATGACTATTCTATTAACATCTGCTGGATTCTTGAAGCTACTCACCATCCTGCTGAAGAAAGAAAGCATGTGGAAAAGAATCAATGAATTTAGGATCAAGGACCACTTTTAGGTGATGAGCCAGGCAGAAATCAAGTGTGAACTACCAGGGCCAGCATGAGAATATGGAAAAAGGGGGTACTTGAGAAGAGGTTAAAGAACAGAAAGTGGCAGACAAGGAAATCAAACCCCAAGACCTGATGGGAAATTCATTTTAAGGAGGGTAGGAGCATTATGGATCCTATGCCTTCATGTTCTCCTGCTTGTGTTCCAGAGTGTGAGGTTGGAAGTGTTTAGCACACTGGCTCTGTCCATCCTGACCTGCTACATGACAGAGTCTTCTCCTTTTTTCCCTGTCCTAGACCTCCCCTTGGGGAAAAAGCCCCATCCCTCATGTCTGTTGCTGAGGAGGCACCATGCAAATAGAAACATGGAGAGCAGACACATACTAGATCCCCTCTATGAATCCTCCCACATAAAATGATTCTTAAATGGGAATCTATTTTTCAGGGTATAATTCTGGGTAACAGAAGAGAGAGTGCAGGTGGTGAAGAAAGGAAAACTGGAAATGGATTTCAAGGATTGAGTATACAGGGTTTGACTAATGATATTTGAATGAAGGCAAAGTTGTGGAGGATTGGAGTTGAAGACAGGCAAACTGGAAGGCAGAGGGGCAGGATGATGGCATTTTAATGGGTTGTTAAAGGAGTCTGAAAACTGAACAGAAGTGTCTACAAGGCACATGGATCTGCAGGTCTGGCACCCAGCTCTGAATTCGTTAAGTTACTTTCTCGTCTCACTCTATACTGTACCCTAGGCCATAGTGTCCATTCCCCATATGTTTGCTCTGATAAAACTCAAAATCATACCTTCAGAGCACTCCATTGAGATACCAGACCTGAAGACCCACATGCCTTGTGTACATTTCCACTCAGTTTAGTGCTTCTGAAAACATTTCCCTTTGTTAGTGTGCATTAGTGTGTAGGTATGAGCACAAGGGTAGCTAAAGGCACAATGTATTTTCATTTTCAATTGTGTGTGTGTGTGTGTGTGTGTGTGTGTGTGTGTGTGTGTGTGTGTGTGTGTGTGTAGTCCAGAAAAAAAGCATCAGATCCACTGAAACTGGAGTTACAGATAGTTGGTCATTATCTGGCACAGTGCTGGGAGGTGAATAAGGATTGTTTGCAAGAACATGCACTCTTAACTACTGAAGCATCTCTGAAGCCCCTTCACCTTTGTTGTTGTTGTTTGAGACAGGTTGTCTTACTGAACCTAGAGATCACTGATATGCCAAGACAAGTTGGCCCGTGAGCTCCAGAGATCATCCTACCCCCACCTCCCCAGCACTAGGACTACAGGCCTGGCTTTTATGCAGGGGCTAGGGATCCAAGTCAAGTCTCATGCTTCTCTGGTAGCAACTTCACCCAAGTAGTCATGTCTCCGACCCCTGTGCTTATCTATAGTCACCTACAAAACCAACAAAGCCTCCAAATGAAAATGAAAATATTGCAGTAGAAATACAAGTTTGATTTACTTAACAACACTGTGCCATTGTCACCACCACTGGTGTTTATATAACTGTGATGTCTTTTGCAGGAATTCAGGAGGTGGAACTTACTGGAGAGATATTCATCCAAAAATAAATCATGAGAAAGACATGATACTTTGATGAGATAAAATGAAATTTGTCCCCCAAACTACTTTGAACAACTCTTCATTTCATTTGTCAGGATTGATCTTTTTGGACAAAATTCTCCTTTGGTGCAGTCTTTACATACTGGATGGGAAAAGGCTCCCTAACTGATGGGGCTGAAGAGAATAATCAGAGAGCAATTTCCTTAGTCCTAGTTGAGAAATCATGATGAGCTGAAGAGAGATACTTTGACCAACTCTGCACAGAGCCTAATTTAATGTCTATGCTGTTGATGACAGTACGTGTCTTCCATAATAGGCACTCTAGCTGCACGAAATGAACAGAGAGGAGGTAAAAGGCTGTTGATGGACTTACTAAAAACTTAACACTAGCCAAGTGAGACTGATTAGGGGGCATGGAGAGTCCCTATGACTCAGCCTTTAGCATTCAAAGTTTCTCAGAACAGCCCCTCAAGCTTGGAACTGCATAATGCGTCCCCTGTAGTAAGAACACATGCTGAAGTTTGTATGAAGCAGAAAAGTTATCCTTTCCCAGGGAGCCACTGGTGGTGTAGTGATGAATCATTGAGCTGAGGGAGGTCCATATGATCCTTGATCCAAGAAAACTGCCCAGCATCCTTTGAGAAAGAAACCCTTTGTTTCTTTTAGGTCTTAGGAAGTGCAAAAGCCTTAGCCAAGGCTAGAAAGAGGACAGCAAGAGGCATATATTTTCCTAAGGAACAAGCCACATATCAGGAGCCTCCCAAGTTTGTGCTCTGGTAGCCTGGTGGGAGGTATTATTGGTTAAAATCCTCACTGGCAGTTTTGCATCTTTTCATGTACTCTTCCTTTCTCATCACGTTTTTTGGTGTTCATGATGTTTGATAGCAATCTGTGGTGGCTTGAATAAAATAGACCCCCAAAGGCTTGTGCATTTGAATGCTTACTCACCAGGGAGTGCCAAGAGGGCATCTGAAATCCATTCAAACTCAGGTAAAGATGACAGGCTGAGACAGGAGGATTACCATGCATTTGAGGCTAGCCTGAGTTACATAGTGAATTCTAAGCTACATAGTGAAACCTTGTCTCAGAAAAAGGTAGATGACAGAGTTATAAGATAGAGGTGACTCAAGGGTGTGGGAATTTACCCAGGTTGTAGAACACTTACCTAGCAAGTGCAAGCAAGGCCCAGGGTTCAGTCCTCAGCTCCAGAGAAAGAACAAAAAATGATAGAGGTGACTCAGCTAGTTATAGAGTGAGACCCCAAAGTACATTACATTCTATACACACTGAGCTTTCTTTTATATACTCAAATGTAGAATCAAATGTATTGTTTAAGCTCCATGCAGTGTTCTTTCTCTAAGGCCTTCCAACCAGCCTGACACCCCCTTTTCCTTTCTAAAATTTGTGCTGAAATATACATAACATAAAATCTACCATTTTAACCATGGACTGAAGCACAGTAGACAAACACTGTACCAGTGAAATATACCCTAAGCACCAGCAACCACCTTTTTAAAATTGTACTTAATAATTCTTTGTTTGTTTGTTTGTTTTTACATCCCAACCAAAGTTTTCCCTCCCTTCTCGCCTCCCATTTCCTCCTCAAATCCCCCAATTGACTCCAACACATCCTCTATTTCTCAGATATGGATGGGCCTCCCATGGTTATCAACCAGCCATGGTATATCAAATTTCAGGGAGACTAGGTACTTTCTCTTTAAACATACAGATCCACACTGTCATGAAACCATCACCACCCACACTCTCCAGAGCCTGTTCATCATCCCATAGCTTGTACAGCAGGAATATGATGTTACTCCTTCCCCACAGCCCCTTGTAATTCTTAGTAGATTTGTTGTCTTTTTAGTACTTTATAGAAATAGATTCATACAGTACTTCTCTCTCTGAGTCATCTGTTTTACACTCATCTTTTCCTCTTACTTCTTTTGTGAAGTATTGTGGTGGTTTGAATGAGAACAGCCCCCACAGGCTCACATATTTTAATGTTTACTTACCAGGGAGTGAAACTCTTTGACAGGATTAAAAGGACTCAGAGATGTGGCCTTGTTGGAGGAAGTGTGTCACTGGGGTGGGCTTTGAGATTTCAAAATCCCAAGCCACACTCAATGCCATGCTTCTTCTCTCTGATCAGGATATAGCTCTCAGATGCCACCCTGCTCCCTGCCATAACAATAAGTGACTAAACCTATGAAACTGGAAGCAAGCCCCAATTAAATGCTTTCTTTTATAATTTGGGCGTGGTATCTCTTTACAGCAATACAACACTAACTAAGGCAGATACGGTCCTACTTTATAAACTTAGCTGTTGTGTTGTTTTCAATTGAGGAAGACCAATATAATCAAGAGTAAAACGTGATTACCTTGAAAAGCAATTCCCTTGAAAGTGAACTCTCCGGGTCCATTGTCAACAGCTTGCAAAAAAATAAAATAAAATAATAAAAAATAAAGAGCAAAGGAGGGCCTGGAAAGATGTCTCAGAAGTTAATAGCACTGGCTGCCTGTAACAATAACTGTTTCTGCCAGCTGACTTGGTTCTGCCACCACTTTAGGGCCCCCAAATAACACACAGAGTCTTACATTACTTAAAGTGCTGCTGGCCAATGACTAAGATTTCTTATTTGCTAGCTCAGTCTTAATTATCAACCATAACTACTAATCTATATATGTTTATAAGGACTTATCTTACCAAGGAAACCAGCCTTATGCATCGCATCCTCTCTTCCTGGAATCACATGGTGACTCTCTCCCTTTCCTACATTTCCCAGAATCCTCCTTCTCTCCTAGTCCCACTTAATTTGCTTCCCTATTGGCCAACAGTGCTTTATTTATCAACCAATAAGACAAACATATACACAGAAGGACCTCCCCATCAGCTGCTCTAGTTCTATAGTATCTGTTGCCCCCTTCTGGCCTCCTCAGGTACTGCACACATGTAGCGCACAGACATGCATGCAGACAAAATACCCATACACTAAAATAAAATAATAAATAAATAAATCTGATCAGGGGTGGTGGTTCACACCTTTAATTCCAGCACTCAGGAGGCAGAGTTAGGAAGATCTCTATGAGTTCAAAGCCAGCTTGTTCTACATAGTGGCTTTCATTTCAGAACAGTCAAGTGTACATAGAGAGATGCTGTATCAAAAAACAAACAAATAAATAAATCTAAAAACAACAAACAGAAACCCGGGCAAGCTGAGGATGAATCCTTGGCTAAGGGAACCTCCTGATCCTGCATGTTTGTGTCTGTGTAAGGCATAGGCCCAAGAATTCAGGGAAAAGGCCTTCTGCCAGAAGACTTATCTAGCCAGCCCAACTCAACACATTTTCAGTGCTGATACAGAAATCATTTTTAGTCTTGTAGAACTCTGTACCTTAAGTTAACCAGTGTGGTGTGCTCACTCAACAGAAGGTGGAGGGAAGAGAGCAGTTAACTGACTTATCTAGCCAGCCCAACTGACAGATGAGAAAAACAAGGTTCAGACAACCTAGAATGCCTTATGGGACTTTAGGACTATGATAGTGCAGAGGTAAGATTTGAAGGCAGCTCTGCTTAAATTCAAAGACTATGCCTTTTTCAACTCACACTTGACTGTAGACCTGCTAATGTCTTATTTAATCTCTTCCAGCTTGACAGATAATAATTTCCAGTTCAGTGGCCCTCACACTGTCTAACATAATTCTAGTTCACATAGTAGGTATTTTCTAAAATGCTTTCTTAAAAAATACTGCATTTATTTCATGGACCCTAAACTGTTTCTTGACTGACTTTGCATATAGTTCAATATGTTAGCTCCTTCATTTGGTCTGATGTAGTAGTATTTGTTGCCTGGTGGCACATGTCACTGTTGAAAATTAAAAGCAGACCAGCAGTCTTCTGGCTAACGTGCACTGACTGATGTGACTTAATTCAGTCAATTCTGTCATTTTCTCACTGTGTTTCATATCTCCCCAAATGCAAAAGTTTTAAAACTAATAAGTCAAAGTTCCATTTGAAAGGTTCAAAGTTAGTACACATAATTACATGAGCCCAGGCAATTTTATCCCATTTAGACTTATGGATCTATAATTGCTCTTTCAGTTACTATTATATCCTATTTTCTGGTCCATTTTGTATAAAGTTTTAAATGATTTCTGTTTAACTTACAATCTGTTGTATTAAGGGCTTTTAGCCTTCTCTTAAAGGTAGAGCATACCAGTACATCCCTGTGTTCTGCTAGCTCTGTAAAGAATTTATTGATTTAAAAATACCACAGTGGCAGAAATGAACTGACAAGCCTTAAATCAAAACCTCTCTAGAATCACACTGTAGATGATTAGAGCACTTAACCTCAAAAGAAATACTTCAGCTCCATATGAAATGAGAAACAAGATGTTTACTTGTTTTCGAGATTATTACTATTCATAAAATCTTAGCTCTTAAGTATTTCAGCATTCTTCACTGACTCCCAGAAAAACTGACACTGAGAGCTTGTATCACACAGCTTAAAAAGCAAAACTCAGCAGGATACAGGATTTATGGGACAGGCCTCCTGGAGGGACTCTGCATAACATCACCTACCCTAGTCAGCTCCTCAATCTACAAAAGGTAACTCTTAAAACTGAAAAGCCTCTAACACTGATGTTAGGTTTCTGCCATGAAGTTTAAGAGTATTGGGATCAAGTTGTCCTCAAAGGTTGTGTTCATAGCCTCTTTTATTATTATAGTTTTTGCTTTTATGTAACCATAGGGGACTATAAGATTCAAAACAATACCAAACAAGTTAGCAAAAGTATACAACGCAGCAAACTCTGATAAGACCATGGCTCCTTCTAGATATATAAGAATTCTTATTCATCTGCAGATTTGGGGTTGTGCTTCAGCTTTGAGCAACTATAAAGAGAACAGCTGGCTACCCTGATCAAAGTCCACATACTTTAGAGCCAAAGGCTATACTTTCACACAAACAGCTCTGTCTTCCTTTGGTTTATATTCTTTTTCAAGGCCAAGTGTTTTCTTTTTTTCAATGTTTTTCATTCCAGAGAAAGGAAGATGTTGAAAGAACAGCCAGGAGCTACTGTAATGATTTGAATGAGAGATGATAAGAACTACAACTGGGATGGTAGCATGAAGTAGATCTATTTAGAAGAATGTTCAGACAGAATTACTTGATGAATTGGATCTAGACGTAGAGTGTATAAAAGGGATGCCCAGTTAAATGCCAAGGCTTTGGCTTAAACAACCACTGTTTTCTGAGATGAGCCTTCAGGTGGAGCAGACTCAGTGGAGAAACTAAAGCAAGGATTTTATTTGACATCCCTGTTACATGGCCAATTACCTAAGCCAATTTCCTTGGTGATGCAAGTCCAAGGTCCATAAAAAGAGGGCTGATGTAGAAATGTGAATCTAGGAGTAGAACACAGATGGTTGTAATTTTAATTTTTGATTATTTTTGATTATGGAAATGTGGGGGTGAGTATGTACATGTGAGTATAGGTGCCTGTGGAGGCCAGATTTCCTGGAGTTGGAGTTATGGGTAGTTGTGAGCCACTTCTCGTGGGTACAAAAACCAAAACCAGGTCATCTGCAAGAGCAGTGTGAGCTCTTAAACATTGAAGAATCTCATCAGCACTTTGTTTGTGTCCTGAGACAATCTTACACAGCTGTCTTTGAATTTGTTATGTATCTGAGAATGTCTGGTCTCTTGTCTCTGACTCCTAAGTGCTGGTGTGTAGAGCCGTATTCAGCTTAGAGATAGTTTTTGAAGCCAGGAGTTTGGTATCCACATCAATGAATGTAGGGAAAAAAGCAGGGGTGGCTGAGGAATGAGCCTTCCTTCCACTAACCGTAAGATTGGATAAGGAGGAACAGTACAGGCCTCCCACAAGCTTTCTGCAGCTCCGTGTTTTATCATCCTTTCCCTGCAGCTTATTAGCTACTTTTAGTTTCTGCCCTTAGAGCAGCATGCCTTTTCCTTCCTTTATACACTTGCAGAGAAAGATAAGCCTGCTCATTACTGCCTCTGCCCTGTCAGTCTTCACTAGAATTACACAATGCCTTATCTTATCCAACTCCAGGACACTGTTGTGATGTAGAGACCTGGTCAACAATACACATGCAGGTCAGATTTTCTGGACTCAAAGGAATGTCACTGTGCATCTACAATGAGCTAGTTGATGTGTGTGTGTGTGTGTGATATATATATATAATATATATATATATATATATATATATATAGTGAGTTCTATTACAACTCTGGGCATCTTGCTGACACCAGAGCATCTTTACATGGTGTGTGACAAGATGAGATGTGCTCCTGATGCTGACCCTACCACTTTCCTTTAGAAGGACTCCAGAACCAATAAGAAATCAGTGCATAATACTTATCCAGTGGTTCTTTTGGTGAGAAAATTGAACCAATTGTATGATTTAATCTTGTGCTTTGGTTTCAAGACACTATATGGCCCCACAAATATAACCTGGGGTTTATTTTAATAGCTCTCACCTATTAATTAAATCATGGCAGCCCAGGCACTTTGGTCGAAGCAGACATCAACTGAATTCAATTAATAATGTCTCAGAAATACACTAAAAACAGCACATAATCCATTATAAAGTTGGCTTTTTTATGATCTTCCATGCAAAAAAATCAGACAATGTTTACTATACAGGCTATGAAATATAACTGTAGGCTCTGACAATGCTTTCAAATTCCAAATTATTGTAAGCAGCTTAATGAAGATGACCAAAGTTTGGGGACAAAAACATATGGTGATGTTAAATTATGAATGTGTTTCCTTGCAGGAAACATTTTGGACATTTTAGTTGGTCTTGAATTACATTTATCTCACAAAATGCAAAAAAATATTAATGGGGAAAGAATTTTTAACTTCCTTTCTGGAATAAATGTCATTCAATTAATCAAGGACAAAAAACTACAGAATGTTTATAAACTAGACACAATTCTAAGTAGATCCACATTCATGTGAGAGCAGGGAACTTTTCAAAACTTTGTAATTACTCTCCATGTTATATTTTGTTGGGGAAAGAGTTTATGTTGAGAAGGAGAAAGGAGAGAGGAGAATTCTATACTTGAAGTTTTTGTGTTATTTATTAGTTTCAGACTCATATTACAAGCCAGTGAAAATACATCCATCTTAATAAGACTTTGGAAGACAATTGTTTTTGTTTGGTTTTGATTTTGATATTTGGTCTAATTTGTTTTTACAATTGCCAATTGCCTCCAGGGCTCCCTTGTATAAAACCAAAATGAATTGTTCAGGTAAATGACAGACTGACACTTTCATATTTCTGATTTACTTGGCATTAGTCATATTTCCCCATTGCAAAGATTCATGTTTTGTGACAAGTGCTTCATATTAATTTTTAAATGGGGATTATCATTGGGTTCAGAGATGTCATAATTCCTCATTTTGTTCAGTCTTGAAGCGAACAGTCATTCCCTATAGGGAAAAGAGATACATTTCACCAGATAATTACTTTTGTTTATTATGGATGCAGGAAGAACAATGTCTTCTCTTTAGCATATGCCCCTAGTTCATAAGGGAGATGAATAAAAGATTAAGGAATAATGAAGGAGTTATTATTATACTGTGAGTCACTCTTATTTTAGTTTTTTTACTGCTATAGGTATTTGGTAGAAAATAATGTTCAAGTTGGATAGATAAGGTCTTCCTGGGAAATGTATAGCTAATCTCCAATATCCAATAACCATTATGGACCCCATCTCAGCCTCCAGTGTCAGAGAGCTTCAATGAGTGAGGAAACATTTCATAGTCACTGAAATTCTGAAGCTATGAAAAATAAATACAGGAAGGATAGCATAGATACAAAAGATCATGAGACATACTTAGGAAAAAAAGCTTGCATAGAGAAATGGATTCATCGAATACAAAGAATGTCTTCTTCCTTGGGCATATCTGTTTATTTCCAGCCCTCCAGTTAATGTTTTCTGACAACCCCAAGTTTTTGGAGACAATGTGAGGAATATACACTGCGGGTGGGAATTACCCCCACTTCCTCCTGTATGCCTTGATCCTGGAAACCCAACTGGGGCTGCAAGGAAATGAAGAAAGGGCAGATACAAGTACAGAAAGGCTAGGATTTTGTGTGTAGAAACACAACAACAGCAATCAGGAAACTTAGCAAGTTTATTTTATATATCTCAATAAAGTAAGTGGGTTTATTGTAGTTTATTATACAGCTGAATAAGGAGGCTGAACAAGGAGGCAAGTTAGCTAATCTGAGTTTCTGTACAAACTGGTCAATCATTCGCACACACTCATACTTGTGACAGAGGAAGGCTTTGACAATTCCCTGAGCTTGAGCCAGGGGGAAGCTTTGACAATTCCTGTGAGTCTGAAGCATTGGGGTTCTTGACGTGATTGTGCTCATGTAAACAACACACATTCACCCAGGACTTCATCAGCTTCTTACACATTTACTCAGAATGAACAAATGTTTGATAACAGCTAGGGGACAATTGAGATGTGGATGGACTGGCAATATAATAATTAAAGACCTACAGGTGATTATGGTAGAGGCTCACTTAAGAAAGAAATACATAAGATGGTTTCATATTTATACTTGCTACATAGCTGAGGAACACCTTAAACTGCTGATTCCTGATGTCTGCCTCCCAAGTGATGAGACTACAGACTTGTGCCATTGTACACAGTTATATGGTGCTAAAGATCACACCCAGGGCTTTGTGCATGATAGGTATGCATTCCACCAACTGAGCCACACCTCCAGCCCCAAGGCATACATTTTTTAAAATGCAGTTGTTTTTCCTGGAAAATAGCCTTTCAGTGAAGTCTAGAATTTCACTAAGTAGATTCTGCTAGTAATGAGATTAGCTTTGCATTTTCTCTCGGTAGTTTTCCAGAATCCATTTTCCACTATATACATTAATCAATAAGTGAAGTTTAAACTAAGGATGAGAGGTTGCAATTCACCCTTGCAAGGTACAAAGCTGCTCACAAATTCCATCTGTAGAACGAAGTTGAAATCCTGTTATAAAACCAACTGGGGAAATTGTGGATATCTTTCTGGTGGTTAATCATAGAATCACCATGGATATGCACTTCTGGGTGTGGGGAAGAGTGTTTCCAGGGAGGTTTAACTGAAGAGGGAAGACCAACATCAGATGGGCTGGTCCCAGACCCAATAAAAAGGAGAAAGCAAGCAGAGACCATGCATTATCTGCCTTTGCTTCCTGACTGGGAATGCAATGTAACCTACAATCCTGCTGCCCTGCCCTCCCCCTATGACACACTGTAACCTTAAACTATGAGACAAAGTAAACCCTTCTTTTTCTTAACTTGTTTTTGTCCTAGCAACAAGAAAAGTAACTCTTACAACTTGTAAGTTCTCTTTCCTTTTCCATCAGTGCAAGTGCTAGTCCTTCTAAAGCTGCTAGAGCAAAGCCTGACAGTAGTGAAAACAATGAAAAGGTTGCCCTTTAGTTGTTGGCATCAAAGCTTGATGTTGGTGCAGTGGGTGAGGGTCCTTGAGGGTCACAAGGCAGTTAAGTGTGAAAGAGCTACATACTTCAGCAGATTCACTTTGATGGCTTTCTGGACAAACAAAGCAAAAAGGCTACCTAGATACTCTCTTGACTCCTACAGCTAGTCAAAGTGCCTTGTGAGATGTTCACTGCAACATATCTAACTCAAAGTCCACAGCTTTGTACCAAAGCCACAGTGCTAACTTCTACGGGACTGTGGACTTGAAATTTCCATCGTTTCAATGTCAATTGTTCATGTTCCACAAGCATGCTCTTCTTCCACCCTCCTCTGCCAAACATGTGTCTATTCTGCAGTCATTCTTTCTTTCCCTGATCCCAGCAGCTGTGCAGTCAACAAATACTCATTCCGTGTCTGTTGCATGCTTGGTACTGTGCTCCCCAACTTCCCCAAAATTTCTAATTATAAAACAAAAGTGAGTGCTTTTAAAAAGACATTAACTGAGATATTGTTATTACGCATGTGCTCTGCCCTCCTGTCATACCTCAATACTTCATTTGACCTTTACTCTCAAGCTTCATGGTGGCTTCTTTCCTCTTCCTTTGTTGCACTAGGATCCATGCACTGCCAATTAGCTGCAAGATTTGCATCCAGAAGTTCAATACTGCCTGAACCTGCAGGCATCAAACAGAAGAGTCTTGGTAGAACAAGAAGTGTTTTATGAGACTGGGGGGATGGTTCAGTGGTTAAGAGCACTGGCTGTTCTTCCATAGGACATGAGCTCAATTACCAGCACCCACATGGAGGCTGTCTGTAACAACAGTTCCAGAGGATCTATCTCACGCTCTCTTCTGGTTCCCACAGGCAATGCATAAAAGTGGTACATAGACATACCTGCAGGCAAAATCCCACAAATAAAAATAATTTTTGAAAAATTTTAAAGAAAGTGGTTCTCTTTATTGGTGCACAATCTATTATCCCTGCATGTGGGACACAGATAAGCCTGGTTACTAACATTTGGTGCACAAAGAAATATGGCAACTTTCTCTTGTTTAACTGATGTTCAGTTTCATTGGCAGAGGAAAATAAAAGTGAAAGTTCTTATTTCTTTTCCTTTCTTTCTTCCTGTTGCTGTATGAATTACATTTAAATTACCTGCTGGGGAGGAATATAAATGAGACCCAGGCAGCCCTCATGAGTCATCATTTCAGTGGGAAACAAAGCATCCTTGCTTCAAAAAGTAATTGAATTGATTTTGTTAGGTGTTGTGAAAATAAGCTTCTAAGGATGAACCCGAACAGTTGTGTGCAATTGGCTAAAAATAAGTGAACAATGTAAATTATTTTATGGTTTGGAAATAGTAACAAAATAGAAAGATACTTTTAAGCATACAATTACAAATTTTGTGTACATTAAAGAGGAAGGAAAACAAAGGAGAATCTTAGCTGGTTACATGTTCAAGATAAAATCTAACTTGTAAAGGAGCCAAGACAGGGCTGGAGAGACCTGCAGAAACAGTGGACCTGACCTACTGATAGCATGGAGACCCTTGTCATTAAGTTGGGGAAACACCATTGGACCAAACCAAGCCCTCTGAATGTGGGTGCCAGCTAGGAGGCCAAGACAGTCTTTGGGACCTCTAACAGTGGAGCCAGTCTTCAACCCTAGAGCACAAATGGACTTTGGGAGCCCATTCCCTACAGAGGGATACTATTGTAGCCCAGATACAGCAAGGAGAGACTAGACCCTCCCCCAAACAATTTGACAGACTTTGAAGGTCCCTGGTGGGAGGCCTCACTATCCCTGGGGAGGAGTTGGGGGGTGGTTGGGGGGAGGTTGGTGGGAAACATGGGAGGATTGGAGGGTGAGGGAATGGGGGGATATGTAAATATGAGTAGAGATTAAAGAATAAAAAATCCATAAAAAAACAAAAAATCTAACTTGTTCTTTTAGGAGAATGTTGGTATATAGGGATCCCTGTTCTGACCTAGCAGGACAGGGCAAATACATGCATACAAACATGCATACAAACATGCATACAAACATGCATACAAACATGCATACAAACATGCATACAAACATGCATACAAACATGCATACAAACATGCATACATACATACATACATACATACATACATACATATTGCATTATACTCTTTGAACTTCTCCCTTCTCTGAGTTTTTATTTTCTGTATTTAAAAAAAAACAGCAGGTGAATCCTACTGTAGCCATTTCCCAAAATTAGGGGTCAAATTGAATAATAGATATTAAAATACTCTGTAGAACCAAGCATGGGGCCCACACCCACAATTTCAGCACTCAAGAGGTTGAGACAGGAAAACTGACAAAACCACCTTAGGCTAAGTATTGAGTTTCATAGCTGTTTGGGATAAAGGTAAGACCCTTTCAAAAAAACTGTCATGAACATGCTATACCAGAAACATAAACACATACACCCATTGATTATTGAATAGCAATACATTCACAAGGTTTAATAGTTTTATTAACAGTAACTTGTCATAAAATCCACCTACCTTGGTAGCTTGTCGGAGGTAAATGTTGGTTCTCTTATTTCAATCTTTATTGCTGATATTAACTTTCATATCACAAAGCACAAAGCAAATATAGCCATATCTATACATGCATGGGTTATAGAATGATTACAAGTTAAAGAGGCTGCCACAGAATACAATGAAGTTTGGGAACTGGGATATGAGAGTTGTGTTGATGAACCAAAACCAGTGCCTGGAGGGAGTTGCTGCTGAAGCTGCTGGAGTCAGTGATGAAGAAGGAAAGTCTTTCAGCTGCAGAGCAAAAGGCCAAATGCTACACGATCATGTTGTAAGTACATTCCTTTTTCGCTCAGATTCTAGTTCCTTCGCTTATTGTGGCTCCCTTTTCCTGAAAATAAAACACCTTTTATACAATATAGTGTAAAGCAGAGTAGGGTATAGCCTGACCTCAACAACCACTAGCTTGTAAACTGCCATAAGGCTCCGCCCAGTATGACATTGGTTCACTTAATCATGGATAACACTGGTTTTCTAGATTCGAAAAATAACACTTTTAATTATGGGTCTTTTATTTAAAAATATCATCTGCATTATTTTCATAACTATTACTTGGAAACATGGTTAGATAGGAAGGACTTACTCCTGTGCTAAAACTGCAGCTGGCCTAATTTCCCAAAGCAAAAACCTTGGAGTCCTATTTGGTTCCGGTCTATGCTACACTGTGCCAAATGTTCAAAACACAGAATCCAACAGCTTCCTTGCCATGCATTAGTCAAAGTACACATCATTTTCCTCCTTCTCTTCCAAATGATAGGCTAACTGGTCCTCTAAGCAGTCTTCGATCTATCTTCTGGCCTCTTCAATTCAATCTTTTACTTTCCAGGTTCATACCTGGGGCAGGTACTCTCACCCATCAATTTGTTCTCCTGCTCCTTTCCTCCCAACTGAAGTCTTCATTAGACTTAGGAAATCAGACCAGCCCTTTTGCCAGCCCCAGAAACATGTGACCATTTTGTGACCAATAAGATTTAAGCAGGACTCTCCCAAAAGGTTGAACATTTGTCTTGGTGGTACATTCTGCTTGGAACTACCAATTCTCTCTGGGATTTTGTGTTCACCGACAGACAGAAAGCAGTCAGAAAACTTGCCTACAGGTCCAAAGAGGAGAGAGTTCAGGTGTTATAGTCCGTTTAAAAATATAGAAATGAATGAACGAATGCATGAATGAATGATCAACCCCTTTCCTTGTCCATCCATGGATCATGTTCTTTTACATACACTGACACTCATTTATCTTTCTACTAAAAAACTATTGGAAATATTTTAAACACACCAAAAATATAAACAGTAATTCAGTTGGCACCAGAGTCCTCAATACTAGGTGCCAACAGCACAGCATTTTACTAAACTTGACCTGTACAGGCCTGGGCTCATCAACATCCTGACATGGAGATGGCAGTGGAGAGAGGCTCACAAAACCCAGCCTTCCCTGAGGTTCTGTAAACAGTTAACAGTTGCTGAAGGAGGGAGAGATTTTCCTCAATGGTACAGCCACCGATAAGGTGCCCATATGCACAAAAATAAGCCCTTATCGAAAGAGTAAGCAACCCTAATGAAACTCAGTGGGTCACCAAAAAAGAAAGTGGGAAGGCGGACTAGTTGGGAAAAGGAAGTGTGTCAGCGGGAATGAGAGCTGAAGTGGTACTTACAGGCAGTGAGCATGATCAAAATACTCTGTATGCATGTATGAAAATTCTCTTTGTGTATAGTCAATATATACTAATAAAACACTTTTTAAGGTTTTTGCAAAACTTTCTTTTGATAGTTAGTCTCCTTTACATTCTGGATTCTTCCATGCATTCATTAACTCTAAACAGTATGTTCTATTATTTTATGTATTTCAAATTTACATAAAAGGCACCTACCTCCATTGCCCATTATCATATAAAGCCCTCACCCTAAAGGAATTAACTTCTGTGGGCAATACACAGAACTGACTCTCTGGGACACATCACTTAACACCTATCAGAGTGCCCCTCTTCCATCCAATTTACTATCTTCAGTATGGGAGCATCTGTATTCCTGTACCTTGCATTTCATGCTTCTCTGCTTTCCAAACATTGGGGACCTGGATAGTGCTCACTAAATATTTGATATATTAATATCCATATAGAAATATAAAGTCTCATCTCCACAGCATCAGCTCCCTTGAAAATGAGCACAAGAATTACGCAGTCTGAGGTGACGCTGACGGAATCCAATTGCACAGACTTCTCCCCATGGAAATTTGAAACCAGTAAGGTTGCTATTTATAGCTTCCGAAGCTTGCTTTCATTAGATGAGTCAACGGATTATTGCATTGCCTTAAGTGTTCACTTCAAACTATTCTGAAACTTGGTTATTTATCTTTAGTTCAAGCATCCTTCATCTAAAACTAATGAAACTTTTAGAGGTTATCAAGTTCAATAGATCAATGGTTTCCAACCTGTGGGTCATGACCCCTTTAGCAAACCCGTATCTCAAAAAAAATTACATTGCAATTCATAACAGTGGCAAAATTACATTCATGAAGTAGCAACAGAAATAATTTTATGGTTGGGGTCAGCACACCATGAGGAACTGTGTTAAAGGGTTGCAGCATTAGGAAGGGTGAGAACCACTGCTATAAATGGATGTCTAAAAAGGGGAATCAGAAGCAGCCTACTGGCTGCTGGAGGGATCCAAGAATTAACATAACCCCAAACAAATCTAACAGAGTAACTGACTCATTAGTCACCACAAGTATCTATTCTAATAATCACATAAAAATGTTTGTATTATTTTTCAGAATTAGTTTACATATCAACATAATGTGGTACTATTGTCCATAAAATGGATTAAATACTTATACTCAATAATATTTAAAACATAATATTCAAGTGGATGTCCATAAACTTAAGACATGAAATTTTTCCCATATTTTGGTAGAACACCTACAGGCCCTACACAAAGGTAAAAACATTTTGTTTACTGAGGACTAGGGGACAATATGGGGTCTTTTTTATAATGTACTTTTAGTTAAATTAGAAACAAACCTGCTTCACATGTCAATCCCAGTTCCCTCTCCCTCTCCTCCTGCCTCGCCTCCCACCAACCCCCACCCCATTCCCCCTCCACTCCCTAGAGAGGGTGAGGCCCTCCATGGGGAATCCCCAAAGTCTGTCATATATTCCAGGGTAGGGCCTAAGCCCTTCCCCATGTGTCCAGGCTGAGAGAGCATCAATAGGGGGTGATTTTTTAAAGTATATTGAAATATCCCCTTTTAAGCCAAAAGCTTATCCATCAGGATCCTTTGTACATGTTTTTTTTTTCCCAGATAAGGTTAATATTCTCCCAAATTCATCCCATCATCTCTATACATTCTAATGCAAAAGGCTAACCTAGCAAGAGACCTGATTTGGGAATTGGAGTGAGTTATTGTCTTGGCATTTTCCTGAGCTGGTATGAGACCACCAAGTTGTTCCTGCATTCTCCCCTCTAGCCTTAACACCTGTACAGTGGATATTGATACCAAATGATCTTGAGATTGTTACTTCCAGCTGTGTGTATTCATCACGTTTCCAAGAACACATAGTATTATGGTTTAAAACTTATTGAACAAGCCAGGCTATGGTGATGCATGCCTTAGATCCCAGTACTCATGAGGCAGAGGCAGGAGGATCTCTGTGAGTTCGAGGCCAGCCTGATCTACAGAGAGAGTGCCAGGATAGGCTCCAAAGCAACACAGAGAAACCCTGTCTTGATAAACCAAAAACAAAACAAAACAAAAACCTTATCAAACATAAATTTTCACCAAGTTGTATTTATATACCATTTATTTCATAAGCATTATGGTCTGGTACCTTCTAGAATGTGACAGGCTGAAGAAATACAGCTTAAACTAAACACAAGTGAGGATTATTTTCCTTATTAAATTTTTAAATTTTGCCTTGGTATATAATTTAATAGGAGTAGGACAGGTTGAAATAACTGCATAATTGATAGGCCTTATTTTTAAGACACAAACTCCAAGGTTTCTCTTCTTAGTGATGTGTTTATTTAGTAATTGAAAAACAAACAATAATTTCAACGTTCCTATCACTTCAAGTATCCACTTACAGAAATGAAAACAGTGTGTGTGTGTGTGTGTGTGTGTGTGTGTGTGTGTGTGTGTGTGTGTGTGTGTAAGACTCCAGATCCATAAAATACATATGAGAACTACTTCACAATGTAAAACAAGACCTCTAAGCCCCTTTGAATTATGGAGGTAATGATGACTAGTAACTGACTCAGTGGAAAATTACCTTGTGCATTCAACACCTGAAATACTGTTCAAAGCAAGAGCGAATAACAAAATAACAGGCTAGACTGAATGCACAGAACATATTATAGAAGAGGCACTTAATGAGCTGGGCAAAAGATGCTGTTTGCTCACCAGGTAAGGTGAATAAAAAGACCCTTTGTCCAAGCTCTTCGTGATGGTGCTTTGCTAATTTTCTGAAAAAGAATCTGTTTTTGTGGTGAGTCAATGCCCTTTTACTGGCATTATTTTAATGACAGAAGATAGAAGAAAAGGTCGCAATTTAGATCAATGCCATCTTTGTATGACAGACTGGGTGAGTCACCAAATGAAATTAACAGGGAAGCGTGGTTATCATTTTTGCTGTCTATACTCTCTCTCCTGAGACACTGTGCAAACACAATTCAATGAGGTATTTGAAGAGATCTGGTTGCTAGGTATCAGCTTCTTTCAGAGCTCTTCATTTCAACCTGGACACAAAATAGGGAAAATTTTCAAGATAAATGTATCACAAGGCATCCAAAGGCTCAGATGCCTGAATGTTGACATGACCACTCTAGTAGAAGAATACAAAAGCAAAAGCAACCAAAGCCACAAAAACTTTTCAAATCCTCTTTGCCATTCCTTTTACTTTACAGAGCACACAGAGATTCTGAAAATAAAATAATTCTTTAGACAACCACTTAGTTGAAGGGATGGTGGGACCAGAACCAAATTTACATTCTTGATTCAAATATTTCATTTTACTTTAGAGTTCACAAAACATTTTACTTGCTCTTAAAAATGAGAAGCAATAAGCAAAACAAACAAGGTAATTTTTTGAAAATGTAACAATTTTGTCCAGATTATGAAACAATTAAGCTACATTGTAGTCATAGGTAGGAAGGTCTGTGAAGTTATTGCACAAGTGTGAGAGACTGAGCTCTACCTCCAGCACACAGAAAAACTTCTGTGGCAGCAACTGCCTATAATCTAGCACTGGGGGATGACAGGAGAGGACAGGAAGATACCTAGGCCTGGCTGAACAGCCAGACTAGTGTGACCAGCATGCCCCAGGCTCAGTGAAAGACCCCTTCAAAGACAGTAAATGGTTCCTGAACAACACCATCCAAGACCCATCTCTGGCTTACACACACACACACACACACACACACACACACACACACACACACACAGACACACAGACACACACACACACACACACACACACACAGATGCATGCCCACATACATGTGTACCCACATGCATGTGTACCTACACACAGATACAATGTGTTAAAATAAAAACAGCAGATGCATTCAAATGAAATAAGATGCACAGCTTGAAAGAAGTATATGGAAATACGTTCCACTGCACATGTCATCAGGGAATTGTAAATGAATACAATCATGAGACACCAACACATACCTTTTAGAATAACCTGATTTTCATCCCTAGAACCCACATGGATAGAACCGACTCCTTCAAGTTGTATGCTGACATTCACATGTGCCCTCATGTGCACATACATAATAACATATAATAAATATGTAAAATATAGAAGTTTAAATCTGTTCAATGGACTATGTTATAAGCTATCATCATAGTTACACAAAGGTTGTGATCAGCAGAAAAGATGTTTTGGTACTAATAAGGAAAGGAATTGATATAAACAATAACCACAATTTATTGTGGTTTATGTTCATTTCAAGTTGCATGGATCTTCTGATGTCCTAAGAGACACAATTTGGCTATGTGTGTGAGGGCCTTTCAGTGAGGCTTCCCTGTGGAGTAAGGAAGCACCTGTACGAGGGCTGGGTACACAGTCTAAATCTTGAGCATGAGTAGTAGGAGCTGAGCACCAGCACTTGTGTCTCTCTTCTTCCTGCCTGTAGATATAACGTATCCCGCTGTGATGTTCCTGCTGTCATGCCTCTCCTACTCTCCCAAGTCAGAGCTATGACGAACAATGTGCTCAAGTGAAGTCAACTACAAAGAATGAGTATTTTCTGGGAACTCTTGTGTTGTGGGTAAGGCTAGAAATTACTTCATTTCATACATGTCAGGATTAGGTCCTCCAGTGGCTCAAGAATCCAGAAAGCACATGTTAATAAGAGGCAGGGTGGGGGTGGGAGAGAGAGAGAGAGAGAGAGAGAGAGAGAGAGAGAGAGAGAGAGAGAGAGAGAGAGAGAGAGAGATTCTATGCAAATACTCTGCCATTTTACATAAGGGGCTTGAGATGTGCATAAATATGCAGGTGAAGTGGTGATAGAAAGAGGAAGGGATGTGAAAACGGGGATGCTAGAAGGGCTTCAGAGCTAAACACACAGTCCCGGGAACACAGAGCCATGGCAACAGAGAGGAGAAAGAACTTCATGTCCCTACTCCAACCATTTGCTCCTCTTCTTAGTTACAACTGACAAAATCTCCATGGTACATGGAGATTGTACTGGAATCTTCCTATTTCTTAGGACATAGTCCTCACACAGATCAACACAAATAATTACTGTAAAGCATAGTCACATTTTAGACAAATGTCTTCTAAGTCTAGCATTTAAAAATGTCCATTTACAGACAAAACTGTAAATCTCTTCTAGCAGGTTCCATCAGGAGGCACATGAGGGCCCATGAACTTGTCTTTGATTTGCAGGCTGCACCCTCAGAGGCTTGGAGTTAAAGGTCTGGGTTATGTTTGCACAATTGGTAGTTTTTAATTACATTCCAGTCTGATTCCAGTAACCATAGAAGCAGCATTTTTGTTTCTAAGTGTTATTACCTGTGTCCTCAGCTTCCTAGACATCTCATTATCTTTACTTTTGAAACTAAGACCTTTCAAATGATAGCTGGAATGAGATGGTATTTATTACTAAGGATTGGTTGGAGTCCTCACGAGCACCAAAAGGAGCTGGAGCCAGAGTAAGAAACAAGATGCGAAATTAGTCATGGTTGTGTGTTGTGATGCTGAAGTTCCCCAGGAATTCTCTTCTCTTAATTAGTTACAAATGCTTTTTACCCTTATTCCTTTAGTGGTATTTGAAATCCATTTACTCCCCCAAATTTACAAGATTAATTTGTGTTTTGAAACAGGATCTCATGTAACACAGGGTGGCTGCACACTTCCTATGTATCTGAGGATGAACTTGAACATCTGATTCTCCTTCACCACCCAAGTGCTGAGATTACAGGTGTGTACCTCCACAGTATTCTCGCATCAATTCTAACTGCCTCACCCTAGTTGGAATATAACTAATCCATCCCAACCCAAATATCTCCATTCTACTTACATGTGATATAGTAAACATTATCCTTCACAGCTCTATTCTTATGCTGTATGGCACACACAGAAGCAAACATACATTTAAAACAGAGTGCTGCATACATTCTACATTATAAACAGAAGCAAACACATTTTAAAACTAGAGGTTAATAAAAACAGAATCTACTGGCCAGGAGGTGGTGGTGCATGCCTTTAATCCTAGCACTCGGAAGGCAGAGGCAGGTGGATCTCTGTGAGTTTGAGACCAGCCTGGTCTACAAGAGCTAGCTGCAGGACGCCTCCAAAGCCACAGAGAAACCCTGTCTCGAAAAAACCAAAAAAAAAAAAAAAAAAAAAAAGTATCCACTGAATGAGGACACAGCACAGTAGCATTACAGATATTTAATGACAACAAGTGGTAAATTAATACAAATCACAGGCTACGATACTGAATACAAAAACCATTCAGGAAAAGACTAGAAAAGCATCACTTAACAAGTCAGTCTGATGCAAGTGGCTAAGAAATGCAGGCCCCATTGTGATGATACAAGCTTTACAGACAACACATTGGCACTACCACGCCCCACCCCACCCCCAGTCGTGGCCACAGCATAGCAAGTGACACTGGTGACTAAAACTTCTAACACTCAGCATTGACATCAAGGGACATCTCTGTAACATGTTCACTATGCAAACTCAGACAAGATTGTGAACGTTCTTTGCAAACTGTAAGGTGCTGTGCAGATGTTGTTAGCTATTGCTATTATTCCTGTTCAGTGAGATTTCACCAAACGTGGAAGGAAGACTAGATTGCATATCTGACAATATGACTTACGGAACATCTTAAAAAGAACAGCTACTACAAGCACACATAGCAATTAACACAAGTGTAAGCATGGCCGGCAGCGATATGGAGAGATTCTGGAGTTTTCTAAGGAATGAAGGGTTAAACTATTCATAGGGTAAGTATTGATGGGTAGCTTCCCAATGTCTTTTAGAGTAATTCATTTTTAAGATAATTCCATCCCCCTGAAAAGAAGTTTTGTCAAGCTACTCAAGTGCACTGCAGCACAACTCCCGCTGAAAATGAACTTAGAAGCTAGGAGTTGAGTCTGAATGGTTGTACATTTTACTAGTGAATGAGAGAACTTGACAGTAAAGAAACCTGCCATTGGCCCAAGACAAGCGACTAATATACTGCCATCATTGAACCAATTATCAAATAGGCCTAACAAGTCTATAATTTGCTATGCCTAGGCACTAAATATGAAATTGTCTGGACACATAGTGGATACAAGTAAAATTGGGTTTCAATCCTTTCTTTCCTGTACCTGCACCCTTAGCCTTCCTTGGGTGCATCTTACTTATCAAAATACTTTTACTGTCCTGTTTGAATGTTCCATCTATATAAGGTTATATGAAAATAAATACAAGCCCATTGGTTGCTTCTTTTGTTAAAGCCAAATTCATTGTTTTTGTAGGGTTTTGTTGTTGTTTTGAGACAGGCTCTCATTTAGTCCCAGGGTGGCCTTGAACTCCCGATCCTCCTGCATCTGCTTCCCAAACACTGGAAGTACAGGTATATGCCACCACAGCTGGCTAGGTATGACTTTTCTAATGTAAACTTTCAAGTTATTATAATTACTACTAGATTCCCATGAAACACCCAATTATTCTGAATAGCAGGTTTAAAATTCTTTACTATCATTACAAACCAGAATGCTACTGTAACGTGAATTGGCAGCCATTTGAAGAATGAATGATACTAGATGCATCTTACAGCAGACTTCCATTTCTTCAGTAGTTGGGATAAACATTATTTAGGAGAAACATCAGAAGATAAAGAAGGTATTGTTACAATAAATGGGGTAAAATCAATAGCTTGCACTTACATTTCAAGCTATACTCCCTAATTGAGAATACTGTTTCAATCAGATTTTGAACATCAGTGAACATATTCCTGCCGGAAAACACTTAACAGTTCATCTCTAGCTTTTCTTCTAACACATCATGAAATATGTACTTTGTGCAAGAGGAAACTAGTTAGAAACCTTGAAAAAAATGTCTATGTGTCAAATACCACATTCATTAACATAGCTAACAGCAGCAAAATCATGAGTGAGCAGTCAAAATTCTAGAAAACAATTAACAGCTTTGAAAACAAATCTATTCTGTAATAATTCTAAGTATCAATGTGAATATTTGATTTTAATGTTCAAACACATTGTACTTTAATCCCAAGGGAAATGGGACTACATGTGTTTACATGTATCCCTGGTTAAAATACTTTTAAAAACACCTGTACCATTATGTAGTTAGCAATGTTTGAAATCAAACAAAATAACCCAACAGTGTATTTTACAAATAGTACAAGATCCCTAAAGAAACCTCAGCATTATATAAGAAGAAAATGAGTGGACAGTTCTAAATACAATAGGCCACCTACTAAGGTAACCATCTAGAAATCTAGCATACAATGTCTGAGACTCAAATATCATAATACTAAACATTGCAGTCTTTACAAAATAAAGACCCTTATATTTAGGATACTCACTTTTAAATACAAATTACATATAATAGTTAAATTTAAGAATTAAGAACAATCCTTCAATAATCACATTAATCTTATTTTTGCAACAATAATATAACACAAACACATATCTTTATGTCTAATCACCTATTTCTCTATTCTAGCTCCACAGCATAAAATAACAGCAGACAAATCAATAATGGCAAACATTTAAGCAGGGGCACTCATTACATAAGGATTATCAGTAACAGGTATTTGAACTTCATTTTTACAATTAAATTGAACTGATACATAAAAACAAAAAGCATATAGCTTATAGGGTGTCATGTAATGTTTTGATATATGTACATGTTACACAGTATTTAAACTGAGTTATCTCAATATTTTATGGTTAAAAACATTGAAATGTGAATTTTAGAAGACTAAAGATAGAATGTGCCTTGTAAGACAATGGGAAGTTATCACATATCTGAAAAACTGCAAACAGCTCTTTGGTGAAGTTGGAAAGATGGAAACTTAAAGCAAGGCTGTACTGTGTATGGAATCAGCATTAAGAAACATCTTTCAAAACTGCATGAGGTTGTGAACTGCAGGTAGTAACATTATGGGCCAATTTTTTACTTTCTATTTTTATATGTATTTTTCCAGTGTTTTATAAAACATATATTATGAACTTTTAATAAGAAATAAATATTTGGGGGATACCAGTTTTAGATTGCATATACACAGTACCAAGTGGTTTAACTGACCATAGACTGAAGGTACCGAAGCAAGGTAACAGGGCTTTTTTTTTTTTTTTCTGAGGCTGGGGTGTTCTCATCAAAAAAGGCTTCAAGGATTATCTATAAATACAGGATGTAACTTAGCTCTGATAAAAACAAAATCAACACAAACTCCAAGAATACCTCATAAGAAATATGATGTTTTCCAGACTGTATACACTCTTGTGTGTGAAAGCTGAACATTTTGGCATTCTAATACTTGTCATATACTATCTATTTTAAAGTAGAACAATACATTAAATGGGATTTTGATAAACTTTGCAACTGAAGCCTAATTTCAAATAAAAATAAGGGTACAATGTTAGTATGATAATCACAATGCTGACAGCTAACTCAATTCTTTGACTCAGTAATCCTAAATTCTTTGTATGAATGAGTTCAATTTCAGCAGCTTTCCCCATTAAAAAATGGAATGTGAGAGTTATCATTTCTCAGTGACATTCAGGTTATCTACATTGCCTACAATTTAGGTAACTTTCTACAGGAAATTAGAATCACAAATCCAAGTGCCTGGTATTTTCCAGGAAGTTCACCGGTGAAAAGGGAAGTTTAGATTTGCTTCACTGAGTGTTTCTTAATCTAGCCAAATAAATAAAACTGAAAAGCAAGTATAAGGCAAATTGCTATACATTTTTGTTATTATAAGGTAATTAAATTTTTCCTAGCATGCGATATAACTCTCTTAACATATACATTTGTACCTATCGGACTTTTCCAAATGTTCATTTGAAAATGGAGATTCAAAGTTCTAAGTGACCACATTATTGGGAGGGTCAAAATTTAGCCAAATGCGACTGACTCCTTAAGATTGATTTTACCATGTCCTTTCAACTTTATTCAAGCAAAATGTATTCATTATCAATATCCCAGAAGTACTTAACATATTCAAAAAATAAATTTCATGTTATCAAAAGGTGATGTTCACTTTAATCCTGTTTGCCTTCGCGCCACTGTCTTGAACCTTCATTCCAAGCGACATACACAAACAGGGCCAGAACGACATGAACAGCAACAACAGCAACAATTGCAGCATAAAAGTAGCTGTCTCTATTGGACATTCCGAGGGCACCTATCAAAAAAAAAATTCATTTTTATTCCACACTTACCAAACTACAAAACTCAAAGACTTAAGAATTCTGTTTGGAATGAAGACTAGTACAGAAAACAACAACCAATAAAAACACAGAGTTATGTCCCAATGAATATATCTACAAAACAACTCCTGCACCTAAGGTTCAGGCAACACTGTAAAAGAAGGGGCAGAAAGATTGTAAGACACAGAGGATCAAGGAGTTTTCTATGAGATTATGCCTCCTACTAATGTCACAAGGTACATCCCTCAAGTCTCACCAACATGACTGCCTAAAGGAGCTGAACAAGAACAATAAAACAATAATAGATATGCTAATATGGGTGAGGAAAAGCCCAGGAGGCTTCACCCTATGCAAAGAAATTGAGGCAACTAAGGAATGCTAAGAGAGAAAAATCTTCCACTGGGAAAACATCACAATTGTTTATTCAATACCACATGGTCAGCCTGGAAAATATATATATACAAGTAAAATTATACAGACTGAGCATGTTGTATTTATATATTTAGGAACACACACACAAAAAATATTAATGAAAAAAAGAGATCATGAATTTGAAAGACAGCAAGGAGGAAAATATGGGAGGTTTTGGAGGGAAGGGAAGAAGAAATGAAAAAAAGTAAAATATAAAAATATAAAATAAAAAAGATCTATAAAGTCTTAAAAACAAAAAGAAGACATAAAACAAATGTATATAATCATCATGAGAGAATGGCTTGTTAGAATGAACAGGAATACATACGGGTTTTTCCTCCTCCTCCTCCTCCTCTTCCTGTTTCTCCTCCTGTTTCTCAATAGTTACAAAATCTCATTCTGTAGGTCAGGGTGACTAGTAACTTGAGCTCTCCTGTCTCAGTTTCCTGAGTACCAGTATTACAGATATCTACTATCATGCCGAGTTCTGCATTTTGAAATTCACACCATCTATTAGGAAATTCTCTTGACATCGTACCACTGGCTGTCCTAACTAATCTCATCATTATGTACAAATAATATATATGAATAAAAATACAATTCTATGAGAAATACAGTGACAGGCACTTATAAAATCATTATTTATAGCTTAAATATAGTTCAACATGAACAGGTACTAAACACAGCCTGCTCTATAGAAATCAGAAAATATCAATGTTTATTTATTTTTAACATCAATATGATTTCTTATACATATTTGCATCACAAATCTGATTTTATACAAATAGACAGATATTTAAGAGCAATAAGAAAAAATGAAAGAACACTAGAAATAGAATTGGTACCCAGTTACCAAATTATGTTGTTTTAGTTTAGAATTCTACCCCTATGATAGCAGGAAAGACATGTCACAGTATCATGAGTGTCATAAGGCAAGTCAAGAGAACAGTGCCCATGATACAGACCTTGGAATTACCCTGTTTTCATCTCCCATTTCCACCAGTTACTTGTAGTACAGACTACAACCACTTAACTGTTTTGTAACACATTTATAAAATATTACAAATTAATTCATAAGTTTGTTGTGGAGATTCTGTAGATAAACTCATGTAAAGCAATATATTATATGTAATAAATATCCAAAAAATTTTAATTGTTTTTTGAGGCAGGGTCTCATGTACCCCAGCTTGGCCACCAACTCTTTTATGAGTCCAGGCCCTAATTGTGCCTCCACCTCCCAAGTATTATAGTCATGCATCACCACACCCAGCCAACCAAAGCATATGAATTCTTGCTGGCTATACATATAACTAGTTAAGCAAAAAGAATAAGAAAACAAACAATAAAAGCATTGAACAAATTAGAAATTAAAAATGTCCTCAAGCATGTAAAACTTACCTTCAAATACATAAGATTTGGTTGTAAAATATAACCCAATAGGAACTGTGATCATTAAAGCTGTGAAGAACAGGAGTGTCTTGAGGGTTGAAGCTAAAGAATTTTCATTTCTGGAAAAAAGTGAAAAAACTGAATTTTCACAAGCCATATCCAAATATGATAATTACCCTCCTGAAGATAAAAGAATACAGAGGCAAATAAGCTTCCTCCTTCCCAAACATAGCAAAGCAGCAATCATGTACATTCACATAGCTTACTCAACCCTGACACTCAGCACACACATGCCTAACCCTGAAATTTCATGGAAAAAAGCCAACACCCATTTGCCTGCTAACAGCTCTTCCCCAAGGACTGTACACGCTTCTGCTCCAACTAGAGGACTAGACCAGAAATGATAAAACCAGAAAAGATGTATTCTAGAATCAAAATGATCCATGACCCAGTCAGGGTCTCATAAAACCCACAGCTGGGTGGGAGTAAACTGAAAAGACAAAGTTATTAATGGCTATGCCATGGAACTCCAAATAAGTCTTAAATGGGCAGTTCAATAGTGGTATTGGGACTGGACATACAGATGATGAAGGAAATTTTGAGTAAATTTAGTAAATTATGCCTATCTGGCTAAGTACTCTATACAGATACAGCCATTTCTTAATCTGTGTGTTCACATGCATGCGTTTGTGTATGTATATGCACATACAATGAGGGCAAACATAATCTACAATTCCACATATATATATATTCTTCAATTAAAAAAATGACCAAATCTAAAGAAAAAATAAAACAATGGCAACCATGGGTGGGGGGGTGAAAATATATTATCTTTTACTATACTCTGCCATTACTGAGCTACATAATCCTTATCATATACGTACATATATAATCATACACATAATCATATGTATACAAATATACATTCAAAAATATGAAAATACTATTCAACCACTTCTTTTCTGAATCTTAAAGAAGCACTGAACTTTAGGTTTTCTTAGTGGTAAATTCATATTTTATAATATTGTAAGCATGCAGTATTCAGATTATTTATCTAATTTGATAGGAAACAAAAATTCAAAGAAAGGATTGGTTGGATATTTTAACTTATTTAGTAACCTAGTTATTTAGTTTTCAATACCAGAGATTGAACTCAGGGACTCATATATGCTAAGCAAATGCTCTACCACTCAGCTACCTCTCCACCTCTTTTTATTTCTTCTCTGAGAATGGGTCTCACTAAATTGCCCATGTTAGCCTCGAACTCACTCTGTAGTCCAACCAGGCCTTGAACTTGTGATCCTTCTGTTTAAGCTTTCCCAGTAGCTGGCATTAAGATGCCTATGCCACTACATCTGGAGTGTTCTTTAGATAATCTCTTTTAAATGCCTACTATCTGGTATAATTTTTACAAGCATGAGGCCACAGAGATGGTTCAGTGATATTGCTCTTCTAGAGAACCAAGTTCCAGTCCCATGTCAGGCAGCTCACAACTGCCTTAACTCCAGATCCAAAGGATCCAATGCCTCTGAACTCCTCAGGCACCTGAACTCATGCACATATATCTCCCAACCCCCCAACCCCACCCCACAGGCAAAATTTAAAACAATAAAGTTTAAAAATAATTTTATAAACACTATTGAAAAGATAATTCATTGCAATAAAATTAGGGTGAACAAAATCCCAGTCCCACCAGACAAATATAACCTTTACTATATATTAATGTCCAGCTCCCACAGCCTGTATGTACGTATGGTAACAACTTGTGACCTATTATTATTTGTTTTGTTTTGTTTTTTTCATGACAGGGTTTCTCTGTGTAGCCCTAGCTGTCCTGGAACTCGGTATGTTGATCAGGCTGGTCTTGAACTCACAGAGATCCACCTGCCTCTGCCTCCTTCCTGAGTGCTGCAATTAAAAGAGTGTATCACCTGCTGGGCTAACCAACTTTCCCTAATGTTTATACCCCTTTTTTCCTTTGCTTTTAGACACAGCCCTCTCTTTAATCTGTTGGTACTGCTGGCACAAACCAGGTCAGGTAGAGTCAGTAACATATTGTTTTTGTTTTTGTTTTTAAAGCGACTACTGGGAGTTGCTGAGACCTGTCAGAAATGAGGAATGGATGGAAAAACCAATATTAATGTTAACCATACAAAAGGAACATGCCAAATGAATCTTATCAAGCTCCTATGCTTTAACACTTTCTAGGTTTCCTAGTTCACACAAATTTCTACAGCAAACACTGAACAGAGATCACCACATACCCCTCTGTGGCAGTCAAGACTTAAACAACAGAATTCCTTTAAGATTTCATTGGCAATACCATTAGAAAACACTAGTAAGTGTGTAGACATACTGTATTCTCAGTGTGCTTACTATGAATATCCATTGTATTGTCATAAACAGTCATTTAAAAAAATCCCAGTTAACATTATTGGAGAGAAAAAGCATTGCAAGGTTTTGGAGTCAGCAGGTGGGGTCAGAAGGCAATGTTCCAACCATAGTAACTGTGTGGTCTAATTTTGTGACTTGTCTGAATTCAACTTCTTTTTTTCCAAAGGTGAAAACTTTGGAAAAGTTAGTTAGTTAGCCAAACTAAGAATTAAGAAATGTTACGATGTCAATTAATGGTTGCTTCTGTTCAGTCACTAGTCCCCACCCTAACGATTGATCCCCCCAAGAGAAGCGGCGTCACACCAGGGCCAGCCTCTATTCCATTCACACACACGTTATTTACAAAAATATGTGTAGGCCCTGGCAGGTCTCAAGATGAAGGCGGCCTGCTGTCTGTCAAGAGAGGATGCCTGGAATAGGAGAGACTACAAACCATCAAGCTCTACAAACAACAGGGAGAGGAAATGCAAGGAAGCAGGAACTAAAGACCTGCTCATTTAAATGAAAGGTGGAACGTTCAGAAGCTGCAGGCTCCAAACTACTTTCCTTCTTCATCAGCTTGCAGCGGACCGCGGAGGGGCCTATACCAAGCCCATGCGGTTTGGCTCCTCCCTTCCCTCCAGTGCAGGCAAGGCCAGGGCCGAATGCCCAAGGCTACCCAGCTGGACTCAGAAATACCTGAACTCTGGAGGCTGCATCGCGTTCAGCGCCGCTTTATCAAGGCGCTCCATTGCGTGGCCGCAAGGGCAGCAGCAGGATCTAGGTAATTGGCGGCGTTCGGTGGCCGCTTGCAGAGCGACAGCACTAGGCCCGTCGCACCGGAAGTATCTGGGCGAAGCACGCAGGTGCGGCGCGGCGTGGTGACGCGAGCAGGCAGCGCGCACAGGCGTAGGGCGTGGGCACTCATGTGACTTACCGACGCGGGCTCCGTGGTGTTCGTGCCGCCGCGAGCGGATCTTTCTCCAGGAGCAGGCCGGGCGAGTAGCCCAGCCACTCTACGTTGAGCCGGGACTTTCCGCGCAGCATCGTCCTTCCAGCTCCAGTGCCTCTCTGCAGCTCGGTGCGGCTTGCGCTGCCACGGGAGCCTGGTGACAGGAGGTAGCAGAACCGTGAAAAGGACCACCAGGCTGTCGGCCGTGGTGCTAGGCAACCGAGCAGTTTCCCACAACACAAAAAACAATGCACATTATTCCACCAGCCCATGAGCAAAGTCCTCATTCATTCCTGCTTGCCTTGACAGTCCAGCAGGAAGTTCAGAGGACTTAGTTTAACACTCACCTGAGTCAGTAAAACTAGACAATTGTCCGCTGAAAGAGCTCTTGCTGAGGATGACTGTTCCACGTTGGTAGCAGGTGACCCAAACTTCCACTTCGAGTTAAAAGTATGTTTTGCAGCTGTTGAGAAAGCCGCCCAATGAGACAGCAGGGGCTCAAAAATAGTAAGGACAGATGGGACTATGCTTCCAGGCAACCCGAGAGGCACCAACAGAAAAGGGTGTGTAAGCCCTAGGGCAGGCTTAACATAATTAGGTTGCCCCTGGCTACTAATACAAGGACAGTCCTTACATGGTCAAGCCTGGAAAGGGCTGCTGACCGCATACCTATTTTCTGCATCACGGGATACTAAGCATACCTGAAATCACAAGTAAACCAGCAGCTGCTCTGGGATTGAGCAGTAGGAAGCCCGAGTTTCAATTTAAATAATAACACCTCTGTAGGCCTCGTGCAGATCCTTAGGTGAACTTAATAGATGAACTCGAAATGGAGAGTTGGGCACCAGAAGTGACCTACTGGGCAGCCAGTCAAGTACATGGAGTCTGTATCCCGTTTTTCTTCACTTTTGGTGGGAAAATGTCAAAGAATGATATCTCACAAACAATTCATGAAAGTCATTCAAATTCTAATGTTCATAAGTAGAATTTTTTTGCAACTCAGTCATGCGCATTTATCTTAATTGTTTCTATATCTACAATGCTGGGGTAGATGTGACATAAGTCCTAAAATATGTTCTATATGGATTTGGAGTGTGTGTGAGTAGGGGGTTGGAAATCAGGACCTTTGTAGCATGTTGGATAAGTGCTCTCCCACTGAACAACTACTCCCACAATTCCCACCCCCTTTTAAAATTTGACACAGTGTCTTACTCACTTAGTCAAGCCAGCCTTGAACTCATTCCACAGTCCAGGTGGACCTTGAACTCAGTCTCTCTGTCTCAGCCTCCCACGTGGCTGGAATTACAGATCTATAGGATTCTTTGCAGAACACTTTGCTAATTACTGATCTTGTTAATCACCCCTTGGTCCTTAAACCACTGGGGATCCACAAATTTAATAATGAGTGTTCTGAGAAAAAGTTTTAGTATTAATAAAAAAACTAATGGAACTTTAACAGCTAAACATCACATTATTTGACTTGAGGTGTAAACTATGTCACATGGATAAGGTAATCCTGTTCATATAATGAATAAATGGGAAGACTGTTACTCAAGCTACAATATGCTATAATATTTTTCATAGAACAAATCTTTAAAATATGAATCTAAAAAACAATCGTGTGTACCCAATAGTATTTAGTATACAATAAATGTTAAACAACTGATTTTGTCTACAAAAAAAAAAAGGTTTTTGATAGAAAATTGGGAACTACAATGTAGATGTATTAATGTTTTCTGGGACCACTGTAAAAAAGGACCACAAACTGAGTTGTTTAAAGACCAGAAGTTAATCCTCTACTTCTAGATGGACTTCTGAGATGGAGGTATTCTTAAGGTTACTTCTGCTGGAGAAAGATGTAGGCATTCTGTTCTTCTTCCTTAGCATCTGGTCATTGGCTGACACTTTGACATTTTTTGCCTTATAGCAGTGTCACCCTGATCTCTTCCTTCATCTTTTCATGGTGTTCTCCCAACATATGTGTCAGTGGTCAAAAGTCCTCTATTCATAAGGACACCAATCCTATTGCTTTAGGGAACTACCCTACTTTCATATGACATTATCATAGCTAATATCACTTGCACCAACAATATTTCCAAATAAGGTTACAGTCTGATGTGTGACATGGTCACAAGGGAGGAAACTATAGTAGTAATGCCATTATTTCCCCTAGAATCAGGAAATGATTCTCAAATACTTCTCTGGGACATTCTAGGATCCCCAAAACAGACTTGGGGAGTTCACTGGATTGCTTTGTCTGTCTTCTCTATGTGGCCATGTTGACTAACTCTCCCTTTTCTGCTTTCCATTATTACTTGGCTTATTAAGGACTAGTGGCAGGAAGGACCTGGCTTGGAACACAAGTTTTTAATCCCCAAGTTCTATAACATCTTCATTATAAGAAGCCTATCCATATGGTGTGGCAAGTCTCTAGCTGCCAGTTCAGATTCTGACACAAGTACTTTCAGATGAGCCTGCCACAGTAGAGATGCATTATGATAGGGCCACAACCCAATACCCATGCTGTGCTGAGGATTTGATGGTGGCCTGTGGGCAGAACAAAAGGTGAGAGGTTGGGCCTTGGGAGAGCTAAGCCCGGGCTTGCCAAAATCAGAGCCAGTGGGTTCCAAACACAGATCTCCCCTAGCAGTTCAGGCACTGGAGAACTCAGTCAGATTTCCCTGAGGTCTTCCTAAACAGCTAGAGGGAGGGGTGGGTAGGGTGGCTCTGATTGGGCCAAAATAGAGCTTCCTTCTGGAAAAAGCAGAAACTCCTCTCAGGAAGTCTGTGCACATTGCCCTGCAACCAGTGGACCTAAGGGTACCCAACCCCCATCCACATGGAGGCTACACTCCCAACATTGACTGAATAAATTAAGTATATTGATGAATGAATGAGAGAAACCTAAGGTTTTTTCCCTTTCCTTTCCCATCACTGTGTTGGAAAAAAAGTTAGAAACCCTAAACTAAAGGAAACAGAAAAAAATGCAGATATCATAGGAAAAAGAAACTCAGAAGCTTGACAATGGTCCGTGTTTTTTCTTTTTTTTTTTTTGATACTTACAATAAATGACAGATTGGGGAGGGCTACTTGGTACTAGTGCATGTTTAGTGTGAGCAAAGCCCTGTGTTCAGTCACCAGGTCAGGGAGGGGAGAGGGAGGATAAAAGACTAAGCAAAGCAGCCTCCTGCCTAGGGCCTTTCTCTCCCAGCTGTTCCTCTGGCTCCAGTCCTAGGAAGAAGAAATCCCTTCCAACAGGGCAAGGTTAAAGGGAGTGCACAAATGTGTGTGCATGCAAATGTGGGGGTGTACTTCAAGAGTATAAGGACATGGGGTACAGTGTGTGTGTGTGTGTGTGTGTGTGTGTGTGTGTGTGTGTGTGTGCTTAGAATTCATACATGCTGTTTGGAAATGTGATTAAAAACAAAATCATCTCCCAGCCTAGAAAACCACATGAGAAAAGTAGAAAATAAAAACAAACAGCTAAACAAAAATTACCAAATAAGAATTAAATCATAATGATCTGTCAGGAGAATTATGAGTTAGAGGCCAGTCTAGGATACATAGGGAGTTGAAGTTAATAATACTTTGCATCAAAAAGAAGGGAGCAGAAAGATTGCAGGAACCAGAGAGTCAGATAATTTTGCTGTAAGATCTTGTCTTAGGAATGTCAAAAGCTACACCCATAAAGTCTCACCAACATGACTGCTCAAATAAGAGTCGAACAAAGACAACAACAAGAGACAAGCTAAGGTGAATGGAGGGAACAGATGCTCAGAATGCCTCAATCCTCTACAAAGAACTGGAGGTAACTAAGGAATGAAAAGACTGGAAAAACAGTCTTCCCCAAAGAAGAACACACCAATTAGTTATCCAATAGCAAATGGCCAGCCCTGAAAACATACATGGATTGAGAATATATATATATATATATATATATATATATATATATATATATATATATATATATATTGCATGTAACAACAGTTAATTAAAAAAAGAGGCCATGAATGTGAAAGAGCAAGGAGGGGTATATGGCAGGGTTTGGAAAGAGAAAGGGGAAGAGAGAAATGGTGTAGTTATAATATAATCTCAAAAATAAAAGAAGTAAGTAAAGAGGTGGAAGAGGAAAATCAAGCATGGTTCCTCAAAACTGTCATGCCAGCATTTAGGATGTACAGGCAGAAGATGATGATTAGGAGAAATCCAAGTCCAGCTTTGCTACATAGTATGGTTGAAACCTGCCTATGGGACATGTGACCCCATCTCAAAACAAGAACTTTCTCCATGAAGTGGGGGGGAAGAAGTATATTTTTCAGTGGGAAAATTAAGTCTATTGGTTTGTATGTGCCTTTAGGAGGCGTTAAAATCCAAAAAATGTATGGCTCTCTCTGTCTCTCTGTGTCTCTCTGTGTCTCTCTGTCTCTCTGTCTCTCTCTCTGTCTCTGTCTCTCTCTCTCTCTCTCTCTCTCTCTCTCTCTCTCTGTGTGTGTGTGTGTGTGTGTGTGTGTGTGATGTCACACACATGTGAAACATCTCTTTGATTGTCAGCTTAAGTATTCCACTGCCATATTGGGGATATTGACTTCTACTAACCTTGTCCAATACCACTTCTCACGACATTGATTGACCTTTCAGAAAACCCTCAAGTGTTCATATGAAGACTTCTATGTCTTATCTGAACTATTTCCAGTGGATATTATGGAAAGAGATCTGTGTCTTCATGCTGTTCACTTTGACATCTCACATTTCCACAAGACAGACACAGAAGACCAAATGAGGAAGAAGGTGAGTTCCAGTGCAGAGGAAATCAACTTGAAGCCAGAGGTCTAGAGATGAACTGGTTCCTTGTGGTGATATTTTGTTTATGATCTCACAAATAAAGCTTGCCTGAAGATCAGAGTGCAAAACTAGACACACTAGTCAGCCATAGAGGCCAGGCAGTGGTTGCACACACCTTTAATCCCTGCACTCAGGAGACAGAGGCAGACGGATCTCTTTTAGTTCAAGGCCACCATGCGCTACATGAAATTGATCCAGTTTAAAAGAGAAACAAAACTCACACAAAGGTGATCTCAGCACTTGGGATCACACACCTTTAATCTCAGCACTAGGGAGGTGGAGACAGGAGTGATATGGCTAGTTGGAGAAAGAAATATAAGGAGGAGGAGACAGGAGATCACAGCAGTCTGAGGAGCAGTGAAGTCAGAAAGCAAATTAAAGAAGGAAGGATTCATCGTGGCTCACAGTTGGAGGGTACAGTCTATAAAGGTGGGAAAGGCATGGCAATGGGTGGCTACTGGCTCATATCTACATGGAGCAGGTAGCAGAGAGGGATGATTGATGAGACTCAGCTTGCTCTCTCTTTTTCCTCTTTTTATTTAATCCTGCATTCCAGCTCCTGGGATGATTTCACTACACCCAGTTGTGCCTTCCCCAGTTAAACAAGCCTGGAAACACCCTTTCTCACATATCCAGAGCTGTATCTCTCTGGTGAGTATAAATCCACTCAAGTAGACCATGAAGAAATAACCATGACAATGGGCATCAAGGTAGATTCATATGACAATTAAACACTAATAAAATACCTGCCCATAATGGGTTTAAATTCTACAAGGAGGAGATAGACAACAATATTACTAACAAAGAAAACCTTTTTGGTTTGTTTGTTTTTAGTTTTTTGAGAGAGGGTTTCTCCTTGTAGCCCTGGCTGGCCTTGAACTCACATAGATCTGCCTGCATCTGGTGAGATTAAAGGCCAGCCCAGCCAAAGAAAATCTTCTTAAGAGGTAAATATGATTTGGGGAAATGCAGAGCAGGTAAGGAGAGCTGCAATAGGAAACTGTTTTAAGTATGACTGTTAAGGAGAGTGCGTCTAACAGGAACTCCTCCTTCACCCTGTTGACTGCATGGGCTTCAGTTTGCATCCTAGAACTATCTTCCATCTTTGTGACGTTTTGTCGGCACAGAACCCAGAGTTGCAAGTGTGGAACAGGGGCTCTTTTGAGAGAGAAGCTCTTGGAGATCAAGTATCTTGAGGCTGAAAATTGTTTACTGTGAAGAAGTGAAGACAGAAAAGCTGGCCTTTGTACAGCACACTGAACACTTGCAGCCAAGGATGGCAGCTGTTGGGCTCTGTGGAGCAAACATGTCCCTAGCAGCTGGTACTTACACAGTGATAGGGAGCCAAAACCCTTAATGAGAGGCTTGTTTCCCACCTCTGCCCACAATGGAACAACATCCGTCTTTCTCTAAGTAGAGCTTGCACTTAATCTGGGCAGACTGATGGAACAGCTCAGGAGTAGGCAACATTTGTAAATGTTTTAAGTACAAAAGATTTTGCTGTGATGGCTTCAGAGAGTCTTTTGTGAGTTTTGAGGGCCACAAATTCTAGAGAGAGCAATAAGATGTCTTCTCTAGACAGAAGCTCTAAAGTTAAGCTACAGTCTAACCCTTACAGCTCCACTTACTGAAAAGCCATTTGCCCACCCTAACCCCCATCTTCAGTTTTTTCCTGACACCATTGTGATAATCTTTCATTCTGTGATTGTGTCTCTACCTAGTCTTACATTGTAAGATTGGGGAATTTTCGAGAGTATGAGAAATTCTAATAGCATCATTATATATTGAAAATTCAAGTATATATTCAATAAATATTTATTGCACATCTTCTAAGTGGCATATTTTGTCCTCTGTGATTGGAACAAAGTATGTTCTTTCCTCATAGTTTATATGCCTAAAGAAGCCATCTCAAGAGTGGCTTCTTTAGCAGAAGGACATTTGGACTGTTCCTAGTGTGAAGAGATCATGAATAAACTACTATAAATGTTTACATATAGATTTTTGTTTTGGTTTGGTTTTTCAAGACAGGGTTTCTCTGTATTGCTTTGAATCCTGTCCTGGAACTCGCTCTGTAGACCAGGCTGTCTTCGAACTCACAGAGATCCGCCTGCCTCTGCCTCCCGAGTGCTGCGATTAAATGCGTGCGCCACCAACGCAAGGCTACATATAGGGACCTACCTTTATTCCCCCTGGATAGATACCCAGGGGTTTGAGATTGCTACATACAATGATAAACACGGGTTTAATTCTACAAGAAACTATGCAAGTTTAAGGTTGATACCAGATTTATATTCTGGTGAACAAAACACTATGATTCTAATTGCTTTACATTGTTATTTGTTTAGATTTTTAGCTCTCTAATAGATGTAAAGGGGAATCTCATTACAGCTTTTAGTGTGCTTTATAATTAAAAGTTTTGATACTCTTTTCCTGGGGTATTTGCATTTATCTCTTCTCTTTGGTAAGATGTCAGTTCATATATTTTGTGTTTTCTAATTGTACTTTTGTTCTCTGCCAGGCTGTGTTAGTTACCTAAGGTTATGGCAATGTATTAGCACAGATGCAGTGGCTTACAACATAGCAATATGGCAATATATCCTCTTATAGTTTTCACAGCTTGTCTTAGCTAGGGTTTCTATTACTGTGAGGAGACACAATAACCATGGCAACTCTTATAAAGGAAAAACATTTAAGTGGGGCTGGCTCACAGTTCAGAGGTCTAGTTCGTTATCATCATGGTGGGGATCATGGTAGCATGCAGGCAGACATGCTGCTGGAGAGGTAGCTGAGAGTTCTACATCTGGATCCTCTGTAGCATGAATTCTAATTGTTCTTAATAATAAAACCCAGAGACAGATATTTGGGTTAAAGCTGAAGATCAGAGAAGCAAAGCAGCCAGCCACTAGCCCTTACCTCTATCTCAGACCAAAGGGGCAATCCTGTCCTCAGATTGCACGTCCAGACTGCATCTGTCTCCACCAAACTTCAGACTGCCTAGAGTGCACTGAGCTCCTGTCTCCTCACTCCTTATATTCCTCTCTCCACCCAACCATATCACTCCTGTCTCTACCTCCCTAGTGCTGAGATTAAAAGTGCGTGATCCCAAGTGCTGAGTTCACCTTTGTGTGAGTTCTGTTTCTCTTTTAAACTGGATCAGTTTCGTGTAGCACATGGTAGCCTTGAACTAACAGAGATCCATCTGCCTCTGTCTCCTGAGTGCAGGGATTAAAGTTGTGTGCCACCACTGCCTGGCCTCTATGTGTAACTAGTGTGGCTAGCTTTGCACTTTGCTTTTCAGGCAAGTTTTATTTGTTAGATCATAAACAAAATATACCATAATCTTCAGGCAGCAGGAAAGGACTGAAACACTAGGTCCAGCTTTCCAAGAACCCCAAAGTCCACCCCCAGTAACACAGTTTCTCCAACAAAGCCACACCTCCTAATAGTACTACTTCCTATGGTCCTATGGGAGCCATTTAAATTCAAAGCACAACAGAGCTATCAGTTAAACTGAGCTTTTTGGGGTGTCAATTGAGATGTGGCCATGGCTTGCTCCTTCTGGAAGTTCCAGGAGAGCACTCATTCCCTGTCTCTTTCAGTTTGTGGTCACTGCTGGTGTTCCAGGGCTACTGCCTCTGCTTTGTGGTCACACTTCATTCTTCTGTCTGCAGATGACCTTTTCTGCCTCACTCTCTCATTAGAATACATATGACTGCATCAGAGACCTAGATAATCTGAGATGATGTTCTCAGTTCAAGTTTTCACAGAATCCCACCTGGAAAGTCCTTTTTGATATTTAAGACCACATGCCTAGGGCACAGGGGTCAGGACCTGAAGAACTCAGGGTTTATACTCAGCAGTAATACTCTATTCTGCCTACCCTATTGACTTCAAGAGTTCTTCATATATCTGCTATAGTCTTTTAACAGATATTTGCTTCATATATTTTTGTTTCCTGTCTGAGACTTATCATTTTATTTTCTTAACTGGGTCTCTTTTGCTTTGTTTTGTTTTGTTTTTGAGACAGGATCTTACTATATATCTCAGGCTGGTTTCAAGTTCATTATCCTTCTGATTTAGTTTTCCAGATGCTGGAATTATAGATATTTGCCACCACACTTGACTGAATACTAATTCTTTTCATTGTTGTTGTTATTGGTGGTGGTGGTTTTTTGAATACAAGGTTTCGCCTGTGAAGAATGGAACTTGATATATAGCTCAGGCTAGTTTGAAATTTTAATGAATCCCCCTTGTTCTGCCTCCTGAATGCTAGAATTGTCCATGTATCATGATGACTAGCCTTAACTATGTTTCTTGGTGAATATTTTTCTATTATTTTGATGAGCTCTAATTTTTACATTTTATAAACTTTTATACCATGATTTAAACTTTGTCCTAAGCTAGGTATAAGCTAAGGTCACCATCTGTTCAAAAACTTTATTTTTTTGTTGTTCAATTACTTTTGCATCCTGTCAAAAGCAGCTCAATATGTTTGTTTATTTCTGGCTTTCATTCTGCTCAGTGGATTTATGTGTCAGCCATGTCACCTGCTCATCTGGTTTACTATAGCATTATAGGAAGTAAGGAAATTTGATTGTCTGAGTCATACAGCTCTGATCTTTTGAAATATGGATGTTTCTTCAAAATTTCAATTTGCAATTGTTTTTCCTAATCTATGGAAGCATAATTGATGCTGTATATTTTATTTTTGTCTTGGACCGTTTAGTTTATGAAAATCTTTGGGAGCTTTATATAAACAATCATGCTGTCTGTGAAAACAGGATTCTTTCTTTTTTGCATCCAACCCCAAATCCTTGTATCTTTTTCTTTCCCTGGTTGCACTAATTACTCTCCCCCACCTACCGACCCCACCAGATGATAGTGAATAGCAGTGTTGACTGTGGGCATCCTTGCTTTGCCCACAGTCTTGTCTTGGAGAGGGGAAGCATTCATTCTGGTATGAAATATTGGTGTGACTGGACTGGCTCAGCATCTCTCACAAGGCTGTAATCCACATTATGTCTAGAGGTACCAGATACGATCTGTCATGGGACATCTTTATTGAAGAAGTCTCTGCTTTTTGTGCTTCTCTGCTTTCTTGCTGATGGGATTTTGTTCTTCCCACGCCTCTGCACTGAGGGCCTTGGGCCCTTGCTGTCCAGTGTTAAACATATGCCACTCTCCATTCTTTACCACATGCACCTTCCTATGGTAGTCTCCCAATATGACAGCTGGCTTCCATCACAACAAGCTAAGGAGAAAGAGAGGGTGAGCATTTGATGACAAAGTTAGAATTAAACCCACCAATCTGCTCATGACAATTTTGTTATCATTGTAATTTTAATTATCATACCATATTGTATGTGTTTTATGTACTTGTACTTAAAATCTTTTTTGTTCATGTTTATTTATTTGTGCATGAGTAAAGTAATCTTTAGTTGTACTTGTTCTGTTAACTTTACTTAAAATGAGCCATGCTATATGTTGTCCAATACAACATATAGGTTAAAAAAATCCTGTTTTTTATTTAAAAAATATTTTTCATTTGACATACCAACACCAGTTCCCCCTCTCTCCCCTTCTCCCACCCCCACCTCTCCCCATTCCCATCCCCTGTCCACTCCTCAGAGGGGGTAAGACCCTCCTTGGAGAGTCAACAAAATCTGCCATACCAAGTTGAGGCAGGACCAAGACCCTCTCTCCTGCATTAATGCTGAGCAATGTATCCCACCATATGGAATGGATCCAAAAAACAGTTTATGCCCCTGGGATAGGTCCTGGTGCCACTGCCAGTGCCCCTCCCCCAACAGATCAAATCACACTAATGTCATCCTCATTCAGAGGGTCTAGTTTGGTCCCATGCAGGTTCCCCAACTGTCAGTCCCACTAGCTCAGGTCAGCTGTCTCTGTGGGTTTCCCCATCATGATCTTGATGCCCCTTGTTATAAGATCCCTCCTCCTCCTCTTCAACTAAACTCCAGGAGTTCAGCCCAGTGCTTGGCTGTGGTCACTGCATCTGCTTCCACCAGTTACTGGGTGTAGGTTCTACGATGACAATTAGGGTAGTAACTAATCTGATCACAGGAGAAGGCCAGTTCAGACACCCTCTCCATTATTGCTGGGATCATCCTTGTGGATTCCTGAGAATTCCGCTAGCTCCGTAACCCCCTAATGGCTCCTCTTTCAACATATCTCTGCCATTTCTCTCCTCTCCATCCCTCCGGCATTAGGTCTTCTGGATCATGTTCCATTCCCCATTCCCTCCCTTCTACACCCCTTCCAGTTTGCCCAGGAGACTTAATTATTTTCCTTTCCTGGGGTCTTCCATGTATGTTCCCCTTAGGGTATCCTTTTTGCCTAGCTTCTCTGGGGTTATGAACTGTAGCCTGGTTGTCCTTTGCTTTATATTTAATATCCATTTATGGGTGAGTACATACTGTGGTTGTCTTTCTGGGTCTGGATTACCTCACTCAGGATGGTTTCAACAATATAGTCATTCTTTTCCAAATTGATATACAAATTTCATGCATTTCTAACAAAAATTACACCATATTTGCAACGGTACTTGACAATCAGATTGGAACCAAATTTCCAATACAAAGCAGGGGATTTCTAGACTCTCCCAGAGCTCACTGAACTCAATGAAGGATATATACTCTTAGGTAATAGTAGTGAAATACCTGATTATGTAATTTGAAAACCAATATGAAAAATAAATTCCCCGTGAGTCAGCTTGCCTCGAAGTGATGGTGTAGATCTTTAATCCCATAACATGTGAGGCAGAGGTAAGTTAAATAACAAGTACTAGGCCAGCCAGAACTCTGTAGTTAAATCTCACCAAAAAAAAAAAAAAAAAACAAAACAAAAAGAAACCTTGAGAAATCTGAATGAGAGCTAAGATAATATCACTGTAACAATGTCTGTGTTGCAGTTTAGATCATTGCACGACGGAATGTGAAAAATCATTCAGAGAAGCTTGGTGAAGTCCAGAGAGGATATTCAGCAGAGGCCACTGAGCAGATCCAACTCCTCTGCTCCTTCTGCAACCATGTTGGAGAAAACCCACATGGCTGAGATTGAAAAATCCGATCAGTCAAAATTGAATATGGCAGAAATGCAAGAGAAATATCCTTTGCCTTCAAAGAAACAAGTTTAAGGAGAAACAGGCTAGGAACTGTACACACTGTACATTCCATAAGCATTGCCTTCTTATTTTCCTTCTTTTAGTGGTTTAATGTTCACAACCATCCATAACTGTAATTCCAGGAGATGTGATGCCTTCGTTTGGCTTCTGAGAGCACCAGGCATACAGATATGCATGCAGAGAAAACACCCATACACATAAAATTAAAAAAAAAAGTTTTTTGGTTTTTCGAGACAGGGTTTCTCTGTGGCTTTGGAGGCTGTCCTGGAACTAGCTCTTGTAGACCAGGCTGGCCTCGAACTCACAGAGATCCGCCTACCTCTGCCTTCCAAGTGCTGAAATTAAAGGCGTGCACCACCACCGCCCGGCAAAAATCTTTTATAAAATATAGAGTACAGGGACTTTACATTATAGATGATTACAAAGTGGAGTCAGAGATATGTTAATAATGGTAGTTTACTGGGGAAAAGTACTCACACAAGGGAGCCAGTGACCAGGTTTGCACCTGAGCAGAAAAGCTTCCTAGTCAGCTCAGCCAGGCGAAGAGAGCTGCATGCTAGCCTCCCTCCTTCTTAAACCCATGTTGCATAACTCTGACCAAATGGGCGTGGTCAGTGGTACTTCTAATCAGGATGTCTCCCTACAATTCCCCCTTTAGTCTAAAGAGGGTTTAAACTTAATAGTATGTTATCCATAATTAGCAATCATAAAGGTTAATTGCAAGAAGATATAATGATCTACTTATATCACATCCTAACTATATCTATTCCAACTAAACCTTAAAGTCATCTGAAAGAGATGTTCAAGCCTGAACACCTCCTTCCAAATCTTATGTGGAGTTTGTTTTCTTTTTATGAATTTTATTACTGCAATAAATAATTTTAGGTACCATAAAAGCAAAACACAAAGCATAAGAGGTGCCATAAGACTATCTCTTTTTACTTTGGGTCTGAGAAACATTTCCTAAACAGGGCATGGAAACATAAAAACCATGAAGGAGAGGAATGATAATTAGAAGCCTTCTAGTAGTAAGAGTGTCTGTTATCAAAATAACTCCTCTGGAGTCTACAGGAGGGACAGGTAGCATTAGAGCACTTGCCTAGCATGCACAGTGTCCCAGCTGCCATCCTCATCATCACAAAACAAAATACAACTGTTTCTTTACAGTGTTATGAGAAGGGGAAACATCTGCCACAGAAGAGAGGGGTGGGAATGACCATGCTCATAGGATATTTGACAGGGTGTACTACTCTACTTCTGGACCTTTGTTGAAAGGAAGTCATTA